>NW_018108181.1:743303-759390 GCF_000183805.2 Loa loa | reverse complement strand
GAAGCTTACAAAAGTATAAGTATTTTTAGAAATTACTAATGAGAGAAAGTATAATGATCAAGTGAAGGAATATTCTGTATATTGCTGTTTTAATTTTATATGCAACAGAGCAGGAAACATTAACTGAATTCTGGAATTTGTTCTGTTTAATTGAAAGGAGAATTAAAATGCCTATATGAAAGTAGTGCTTATATGTTTTATCCTTAGAAGTAGCAGAATCTGTAATAATAATGGGTTTCATCCTTATGCTTGTTAAATATCTCAATCTCATTGTTAGTTATTTTTTGATGCTTATGTTTCTTTTATTATGCAAAAGACTTTAATTTCTGGCTTTAATTTCTTAATTTTAGAATAGCGTAGAGGACAGTGATCGACCAAATGGTTCGAGAGAGGATTTTTCAAAGTCTGATGCTATCAAAATGCAGCTTTTGAGCGCAAGAAGTGAAAATGTAAGTTTACCCACACATGCATTTATTTACTTGTGAACTTTACGGTATGGTCTAAACATAACAAAGACTGAGGTAATAAATGATTTATTGGTAATGTCAGTAACAATCTCTATTTAATGGGATCTTAACATAAATTATGTATATAAATCTTAACAATTATGTATATAAATCTTAACATAAATTATGTATATAAATTATATATATATAACATAAATTATGGAAATTTTGAATAATTTCAGGATATTGTAGCAGGTCCTGCTTATATACCATCAGGATCGCGGCCAAGTGTTTTATCTATTAAATCCAATAATCGTGGTATGGTGAGACAACGTGTCAACCATTTTGCTCGGTTGGGAACACAAAGAACTATAGCAGAACAGGTACACTCATTTAATTTATAAAATTCATTAGTTTGCTTGCTGCATTCTTCATTTTCTTCAAAGTAGCATCCACACTTTCATATCCAGTGTATTCGAAGTAAAATAGTTTGTGCTTTAGAGTTCCAAAACAGGACGTCAGTGTCAACATGGCAAATATGCTCCCTCATCTCTTCAAAAACTTTCTGCTCCTCCCGCTTCACATAGTTTGCAACCGGTTGTTGGAAGAAATGTGTCCCCTCCATCGCGGGAGATCGTGATGAGGCGAGCCAAAAAATTTGAAGGTAAGATTTTTTTTTGAATAAGCATTGTGCTTGTAAGTATGCATCAGCACACTTGATAAGACTTTCACAAAACATACCATGAAATGCATTATTCGCAGAATATCCGAAATTCATTTCACTATCTGCCTATCTGACACTTTAATGTATATCATGTTACTGTCAGTGGGGTTTTTTTTAATTCACATTTTATCGTACGTGCTAAATGTCAAGTGTCATTGGAATGTTCTGTTAAATATCACGTTTTTTTCGTTTTTTCGTTTTTTTTCGTTTTTTCTGTAACCAGGTCCTGATGAAGTAATTCATATATTCCGTCAAATGTTACTGGTGAGACGTTTTATGACACTACTGACGATTAACCTAACAGTGTTTGGGATAACGTTTGGGATAACATTAACCTCCACGAAAGTATTTGGGATAACATTCGGGATGCACTGCTAGCAAAAGTGATTGCACAACTCCAAATCCACTTGTCGTTTTCAGTTAATTAACAGTGAGGGACGGCATTAAAGCAAATCTTTCATAACGCATAGAGATTGCAGCATTAGCGATATCGGTTGAGATGGAAGCATGCAAGAATTTTCGTACCGCAACACGCAACAGACTCGCAAAAATTCAAAAACAAAACAATCCGAAGAGACCTCGCCGTTTGAGTGGAGAAATGCGGGTTGTGCGACGTTCGCAAGCTAGACTTGATAAATCTCTTGAGAAACTTGCAGTTAGTCTTAGTAATCATCGCTTACTAGGGAGATCTCCAAACCACTCTGGCTGCAACAGTTTTCGTTCAATAAACGTCAACAATAGGTCAGAAGAACGACAAAATGTTGGACGACCGCCCGTTCGAGTACAAGGTACTCGAACAAAAAAAAAAAAGGTGGTGGCTTAGAATATATAGATTCATCAATAATGTTGCATTCTACGAATCTGAAAATGATACCAGAAACGGAACACGACAACTGAAGTGAGGATTGATTGTGTAGGTCTGCCTTGTTCTTACTGTGGTTTCGTTGTACACAAAGCTTCTCTCTTTCTGATTCCATACTGACTTTAATGCGCGAAAAATTTTTAGTAATAAAGCTATGAAGTCGTTAGTGTTTATGTCCTTGAATCATTAATCGTAAAAATGTACAACCTATATTACTTTTACTATGTATTTTTCATTTATAAACAATAACTATGAAATGTTCGAGAAATTCTACATAATTATATTCTATCTTTTAAATTTATACTTCGTACAATTAAAATGCAATAAATATTTTGATCAGTATATGTGAACTGTCCAATATTCTTTAACGTGTTTTGGCGTACTATTTGCTTCTGTTTTATTTTGTTTTGTTAGTTGGACGTATTTAATTTTGTTATCTTGATGACTTTATAAGACACCATAGGTAGAACATAAAAAAAAAAATGGTATGTTGGAAACATGGTAAGGATGTATACAAAATTTCTATGAATTTAAGAGAATATGGGGTAATTCAAGGAGTTAGAGATCTGTATATAATTTGTGCTAAAGAGTTTGAAATTCCATTTTACTTTGCACTGGTAGAATTTATTCAAACACCTTTTTATGAGCTCGTATCAGTTGAAGTAATTTGTGGATAATTCCAGAATTGACCGAAATAATAGAACAGTCCTCGTCACCGAACAGTTCGCCTCAACGCTGTACCATTCTCCATCCCTTGTCGATCTCATCGTCCATTACTGCAAGATCTCCAATTATTTATGTTTCCACAACGAAATCACGACGGCTTAAAAATCCGTTTCTGAACAACACTGACAGCGCTACGAATGATGCTTGTTCAGCTTCACCGAATAAAAAATAAAGATACTAGATCCAAACTGAAATGCTAGGATATCCTAAGTTGTTTTTTCTTTTTTGTAAAACTTTTTCTCACTTTTACTTGCAAGTGATCCATATTGAAGGCGGTAGTTTTGTTTGTTGCTACTTTTAATTAAACGCAATAATTATTTTTTATTTAAACTCAAGAGTCTTTTCTCACTGTGCATTATCGATAGCTGCTGGCGTGTTTTATCTGTTCCCTTCTTTTTCTTTATTCGAATGATGTACTATATAAGAATATTTATCTGGTACATTTCCTGCTGTTCCAAAAATTTAATTCCTATCGTTTTGGTCGTTTAAATTGCATCTGCACTAGCACTGTTTCTGCATTTCAAGAAATTAATTTTTCAATTTGGTGCTACCTCTTTCATTTGATCATTGCATGCATATTGGTTTCCATATCTTTTGTCTTGCATTCATTTGTTTCTCTTGGTTAAGCGTTTTATCTGTACATACAAGATACCGTCTCAGTTTTATTGCATTCTCATTTCCAGCAACTTTGTAATGTTAGAGAAGTGAAAATCATTCTCCATTCGAATTTTGTTCATAAAAGAATTCTAGGAGGTGATGGACGATCAAATAGTTATCGATTCTCTATGTTTTGCTCATCTTCTGTAAAAGCAAAGACTACTTTTCTCGTTTATCAAAGCTGGAAAAGTGCAAGGCTTTTTTACTCAAACGGCTAAAGTTGGGACACTTAGTGGATAAGAGTTTTTCAGAAATTTGACTCTTAGGAAAAACATTAGTCGTTAGATGGTTAGATGTACCTGCACATGCCGGAGTCAGGCAAGAAGTAGTACTCTTCTAACCCAAAACAATTTATGTTTTTTGCCGCATTTACGTATAGTTTCCTTTGTTATCACTGTGTAGTGGAACAACTTTGTTTTCACCTAATGCTTTATTCAGCATTTAAATATCACAAGCACTGCACAGTCATGTTCGTATGGGCAACGAAGCCATCGAATCAAGTGATTTGCTATCTTCTGTTACTGTTTGCACTAAAAGTGGAAGTGACTTTTTTGCTTTGACTTCCTCTAGACTTTTTGGTCGTTGCGATGGTTTGATTTTATCTGCTGCTGATGCATTTGTTAATCGCTTTTGTATCTAAAAGGAATCAAATTTAGTAACAGTTCATTGTGAAGAAAACATTACCAAGCAAATAAAGAACTATTCTTAACACGAGGAAGTAAAAGTTTCCCACGAAGTTATGCCTTAAAAATTTCTAAAAGTAGTTTTGGTGCATAAAGCGTAAAACAAAGATTAAAAATAAATCCAAGTATGAGTAGGGTAATTGTCTTCCAAAATCTTTCGAAAATGTCTAATAAGATTTAACGGCTATGATTATCCCAAATAAGCGAGGAGTCTGCAAACGCAGGGTCCTTACTGCAACACAGTAACTGCAGGATTGAAGTTCAATCACGTGAAATCCAAATTGACAAATTCAACTAGTTCAACACACTTCCAAATATAGTGATAAAGTGTGCACCGTGAAATAATAAGCAGTATAGACTGATGCCAGATTTATGCCGTCAGCAGCTCCTTGGAAACGTTTCCAATACCATCCAACAAATCCTAGCGAGACAGCAGTGCGGTCCTGAAATTTACAAGAATATCTTTTATTTCGCTACTTTCGTTTAAATGTACTTCAATTTTTTTGAAAAAGCTACGTAAATGACTAAACAACAAAGATATGCGTCAAAAGAGATGAATTCGGTAAAAACGAGAAACTTGATAAATGTGGAATGCTTCAGTAATGAATCGGCAATTATTCTGGCAGGAGTAGATTATAAGTTTTCTTTTAGTTTAGCTTGAAACGAAAAGTAGGTAAATGACTTGCCCAAACCATCATTTGCTCGCTGCATCTAATCTGATAGCACAGTTCCTCCGCATCTCTTCTACCTAGCGAGTAATAAGTGGCGTAAGCTAGCGTGCTCAATGGCCCAACAACAAAACTTGCCAAAAGAAATCGTCCCTATAAGTGAAATGAAATTTTTGCGATGAGACTTACTGATAGCGTTATATGTCATTACAGTTCCAAACTCCGTATCCAACAACATGTGTGATTCATAATCTTTGCGTAGAAACTAATAAATCTTCGCATAGTCGAAAACAAACCAATCAAGAAAGGAAATTCAATAACTTTACAGTATTTGGAAACAGAAGTTCATCCCGTCACTCATTTCTTTACAAATGTTTTTAAACTCGTGTGAAGTCATTTAAAATACCTGCATTTTTCGACATTTGTTTCTAATTATTTTGGCTGAATTATTGGTAGTTATCTCGGGAGCTAAGTTTCGTAAAAGAAACAGCCGATATAGTGGATGTATTATACAGCCACCTAGAAGAAACGCGTCATTAAGAAAAAGGAATCAAATTAAAAATCATGGACTTTGAACAGAAAAACAAGAACGGAAACCTTGAAGAATAACATTCAAAAAGCAGCTTAATGTTGAGCATCAACAGCCAAAAGTGGTGACAGAATTCCCAGATTTATCGGTTTAAAAAAAAACTTTAAACATACCAGCAAATGACAAAAATTCAGCAGCCTTGAATGTTCCAAAAATTGTCAGTTCAATGTATGGAGATGGAACTGATATCAAATTATCCATTGTCAATTCGGAGCGATGAAACTGCGAAAAATTGTACCACCATGGTCCCAAACCGAACATTTAGAGCTATGCAAAGTACCCGACTCTTGAATTACAAAAGCGTACGTCCCACGTCACACTCCAACGTTTGACCTTCAGAAAGATCAAAAAGATCATAGCAGAGGTCCTTAATATCTTTCCAATCTGATGAATTTTGTAGGAAGGAAAGTCACCATGACCAAAGTCACCATAAATCAACAAAATTCCTAAATGAAACTGAAACTGATTTCAGCAACTTGGACTACACTTACGCAATTGCATTTGAAAAAGATTTCTTCATAGATTCCGTTTTAAAATTTCACAGAAAACAATGTCTTGAAAACTTTGGGAGTAGATAAATGGAGACACTAAATGTTTCAGTTTAAATTTTATTGTTCAACCAAAAATAAGACAGAAAAACAGGAAACAATAAAAACGATTCGCTTAAAACACCAAAACAGACAAGTATATTGAAGGAATTTCAAGTTGTTAAAAAGATCCTTATTTACTATCGTTAACGGAATCCAGTGCTTTGCGCAATTTCATCTGTTCTCGCTTGGAAAGTAAACGGCAAATCTTCTTTTTTTTTTTTATTCCATATTCTCGTTGTGCTTCCAATGCTGCCATTTCCTACAGAAATATAAGATAAAAACTGACACGAAAAGAAGGGTAAATTTTCCGATTATTGTTTAGCAAAATTAGTTGAACCCATTATACAAAATACATGATCAGGCAACGAGGTCAATTCTGCAGAATGATTATGACTTTAATGGGTAAAATCGATCAAAGAAAACAAGCTAGGACTTTTGCAATAAAAAAGGCAATATCAGTTGTACAGCGCTAATTTTTTTAGTGGACATGAGTTTAATATAAGCAGCGAGCTTACCGCAAAAGGTATTTGTCCTAAGAGAAGGTCCATAAGAACAAATCCCATCATAACTTATGTGGTTTTAATGTTGACAGTAATTAAGGAAATTCTATAAAGTTGTATGGCAGCTTTCTGTTACGATAAAAAAAAGGAACTTACTACGCGATGTTTTTTGACACGTTGTGCCATTGCTGTTCTTTCTGCCCTCACTTTTTCCGCATGCACCGTACCCAGTGTTTCCATGAATCGATTTATCTAAAGTGTCATTATAAATCATCAATTTATAGTCATCTTCAAATTACTTAGGACACCATAAAAATCAATGCAGAAAATATGAGTTTACCTTGCTTTCATGTGGCTCTAGTACAACTCCACTATACTTTTCTACAAGTTTATCACCCTTTTTCTTAATTTCTTTCACAAATTTCGGTTTTAATCGATATGGTAGCTCTTTCTGAAGTGTTTTTGGAATAAGCAACGGTGCAGGATCAAATGGTCGTCTTTCAACTGGCTGCAAAAAAATCAGAACTAGCAACGCAAAAGATATTCACAGTGCTTCAAAATTTAAAGAATGTCAAAAAAATCGTGAAAGTAAATTTCTTACCTTGTAAAAGGAATCCAACTTCATCGGTGGTTTCAAACCCATTTCGAAACGTAAGCGACCTACTGTCCGCATGCCCTCCCATTCTTGGTTCAATGATAATAAAAGATCTGTTATAGGAGTATAGAAATGAGGTACGGGTACAGATACCTGGAAAGAAAGTGTAGTGCAAATTTTTAACCTATAAAAGAAAACAAAAGTAATGTCATATTTTATCAGTAATTCCTTAGTATATACCTGATTTAAGAAACAGGCAAAAAAATTTCACTCACCCAAGCACGAAGGAAAACGATATCGCTCATGAGAATTTTATCTTCAAAAGTTGCCCGAAACGCGCCTGTAGGCTCATGTAACGCTTTTTTGATTTGACCACGAATACCACTAACTGTGCGTATAATACCACCTTCAAATTTTGCTACTTCTAAGACAGTGTTGAACATTCCCTGAAAGAGTCAGCACATATTATTTCATATCATCATATTATCATATTTGCGAAAACAATAAAGTTCAAGGAAGTTTCGTTTTCAGAAGCTGCTTTAAACGCATAAACAAACGTGAAATATTAAACAATGCAAATAAACGTATAAATAACCCCCAAAAAAACATTAAGAAACCTTGATAAAAGCCGATTTCTTGAATATCCGGTAAGGATGACCAATAAGCTTTAGTTTCTTCACAACTTGGAAGGCTTTATCCAAATTTAATACAACACCTGTTGCAGCAATCCTAAAGCCTTTCTGCAAGAAGATGAAGGTAGTATCTATCGTAGTGGTTACTTTTATGAAATTTCTTGCACTTTAAATGAATTCTTCGTTTAAAATATAATCTCATACAAAGACTAGACACTAATTTTTCTAAACATATGTATTAAAATTTTTTAAATAAAAATTTTAGTTTAAATTTCCTTATTTTAGTTATTTTAGTTTAAATCAACATATGTCATTATTTACGAACCATATCTCTATTTAGCGATTGTACTGCAAGGAATCCTGTATTCTGTGCTGTTATTGGCCCCCAGAAGACTGCCTGACAGAACATATGCTCTGGTGTGTATTTCAAGAAACGCTGTCTCATGTTGTGATCCTGTATCGAATATATGACCTGAAACCTGATTTAAAGGTTACTTAGACAACCCAAAAACAATCCGGAAAAAATTATCGAAGAAAAACCGAAAATAAAAGTTAAGGAAAATCTTAGACTTTAGGATCTTATTTCAAATCAGTAATGTTTCGAAATAAGATTCTAAAGTCTAAAATAGTTTTGGTTGAAGTTTGAGGTAATGCGTAATCACTCTCAAATATCTTTTATAATACAATTACATAATCTACAAAGTGCAAGAAGAAACAAAGACAGAAAATGACTGACAACAGTTTGAAATCGCCTCCAACCACATGATATAATCAGAGGATCTCGTGACTTCAATATCCGCTCATACCATCTGTGTTTCTTCACCCGTACCTAGAACATCGAAAATTCAATATCAATATCAAAATTCATAACTTATAAAAACCCAGTGACATGGTGAAATGAAACGCTAAAATCACTTATGAATAACATTTCTGACAAAAACCTACTTGTACAGAACCAATATTCTGTTCACCGGTCAGAAGACCACCTATAATGCAGGGTCTAGTTGGGTCGAAATGCTGTAAAAATTCTACAGGCACATCCTCGAATTCTACTCGAACATATAACCCAGGTCGAAAACCCTCTAACTGTTGTCGAGCTGTTTCATCCAGCTCTTCGAAAATTGACCTGTTGAGCTGTAAGAGATCAGTAATCCAACTTCTAATGGTTTCAATTCAAAAATTCGTTTCAGTTTTACAGTGGCACATGCTCCAATTATACTCAAACATTTTTTTTATTTTTTAAAACAATTTTTAGTTTTGTAATTAAACTACATGATAACTGAAACAGATAGTGTTCATTTAAACCAAACTAAATTCAAAGATATTACACAACTAAAATAAACATAGCACACCTTTGACTGCTCTTCAAGTTCTCCCTTCAGTTGTACATAATGTTTATTCGTCTCATCATACTCAGCGTTGAAACGACTTTTCAATTTTTCTTTGTCAATTTTTCGTCGTTCAGCTGCTTCTTCTTCACTTCTCTTTGTTGCTGTTGCTGGATCTATCTTTTCTTCAGTTAGATCAATGCGTTCAACCCTATCTTCACTAGCTGTAAAAAGAACTCAAATCAGAAATATTAAATAAACATCTAGTAAGATAATCAAAAAGAAACAAAACTTTTCTTCACTAAAAGCACCATCATTTTTATCGTTAACGCTAGAATTTCCTTTTTTACCACAAGTATGCCTTTCTGAAAAGAAAGCTGGTTATCAACTGTCGCAGTAAGATGCAAAGAAATCGATATAACATCGAAAAATAATGGTAGTTTTCCTTGGAACTACTGCATAACGTATACCTACTTTATACTATTGCTATAATTTTACTTTATAATATTACCATCTTTTAACTGTATAGTAGCGTCTTCATCAGGATTCCACTTTCCCGTAACGAAGCAATCCGCAATCGATGCACGAACCTAAATGAAACCAAACTCATAACAAACACCTTTCACTATCCACACAAATGTTTATTGACTTTCTGAGTAAATTTATCTACAATTAATAGATAATTACAGAATCGTTGTCGAATTAAATATTTAACATTTATGAACAAACCTCCAAATCGTCCCAATCTCGTTGCTTTAAAAGCTGTTGAGATGTAACTGTTGATGGTTTACAATAGAAAAAACCATCTTCCTGTAAAAATTAGTGGTATTAATAAACAATCCTTGTCTTCTGCATAATACTAAATTCAAACCGTAAACTACCAAAATAGATATTCCAACTATATGAAACGATAACTTCACAATACTAACCAAGTGATCAGCGGTTTTCCTGGTTCGAATTTGAACTTTGAAAAGGCCACCAAGTACTTCATTTTGCTTCTCTTCATTCTGGTCATGCAAGTCTGATGATTAAAATAATTATACTGTCAAATTATTCATCTTTCATTTGATAACTGAAGTCCATATTAAATTTCATTTATTTTAAGGAAGAGTATCGTAATCTAATTTAATTTTATATTACTAAAGCTAAACGTTGATCGCAGTTCAAGGCGATAGACAAACCGACATGTATTACTGAGAAGAGTGCATGTCATATAAAAGCAACAAACAACAAAAAAGAATGCGGAAATATTTATTTCGGGATACCATGCATTTATCACTGCGGAGAAAACACTAACCAGAATCAGAATACACGATTTTAGTCCAATTCACTTTCTTCGATTTTTTCTCGTTGTACAATAATTTTGCTCGCGTACAAAGTACAGACCAACGTTTAATGGCCTTTTTTTCAGTGCCTTTTCCATCATTTTCATCCTCAGATACATCACTTTCACTGTTCAAATCGTCAAAGTCACTTGACTCTTCGTCATTGCTTTCCATTTCATCTTTCGTATTACAATCTAATCATAACAAACATTTGGTTAAAAAGTTAACAACTATGCGAACTACTCATTAATAAACTGAATTTATGAAATCTTTTTTTGAGTTCTTTGAATAAATTAACTAAAACCTCTCACCATTACCATCCATTTCGCTTTCACTCTCACTATGAGGTATAGCGACTTGGGAATTTGTAATCACTTTCAATGCTGTTTTGTGCATTTTATCATCGATACCCTCCTTAACATTTCCCAACACTTCAATGAGTTCGTGCCGAGGTTTTTTATATGAATGTGAGCCACCCGTTTCAATATAAATAGCATCCTGAAGCAAAAAATCATTTGGGAAAACAAAGGTGTATAGGAACTACATAACTAAAAAACTGAATTGTCTTCCGAAAAGATGTCAACGAATTATTAGTAGTATAAAACGGTAAAAATCGTTGGGAAAGCACCGGGAAGACTTCGTAAAAGTTAGAAATATTCGTTTCAAAATAAAGCAATGCAGCTCGAGAATTCTGTTCACATGCAGTCATCAGAGCAAGTTTTCAACTGCCGCTTAACATTACCGGTCGACGCACTTACAAATTTCTCGCTTTCTCACTCACTATAGCAATAAGAAAATCGTCTGTTGTCTTTTTAAAGCCTATTGAAAAATTCTGGGATTGATCATATTTACTGATCGCAGCAGTCATGAAATAATGAATAATGATATTTAAATTTATTTGAATAAAGATATCCATGGTTAGAATGCTACCATTTCTTTTAGCTGATAAGAAAAAAATGCAACAAAAAGTTACTTTGTCGTAAACGATACCACCAAGACCAGAAAATGGAGCGTAAATAATACGCTCCTTTTCATTCAGTGAGCGTTTCATCTTTTCTTTCGATGGCAGCGGGCATGGATCCGGTAAAGCCGTCACCTAAATGATTAAAATGTTTGATTACAATCTTGTCGTTCTAACCGTTTCTAGGGATTTTATTCCTTAAAAATGAGGTTATATAAGTAAAAAAATTAGTGCTTAGTTAAGTACAAGGAAATCCAAACATACATCCTTGATCATTAAATCGCCTATTCCAGGTATATGTACAGCAGAATGATTTTTGAGGAACGTTCCACGCACCCAACCATATAACGAAATCATGCGATTCGCCAATGGCTTTTCGCGAAGTAGCTTCAAATTAAAATTCTTACACATAGGTTAACAATGCTTGAACGTAAAAGTTTCTATAATTCTGTTGTACAATCTTATTTGGAATGAACAATATGTTCAATTAGCACATATGAGCTCCACAGGAACGGAAATAAATTGTTTTATGATCACTTTTGTCAATACCTAGCACAAAATGCACAAAAGTTCACAATTCATTAATAAAAGATTTGTAATATTCGTGAATTTAATGTCCAGAATGTAATATTCAGCCAAAATAACCGAAAAGTTTTATCTTTCGCATATACTGATATACCTCTTGATCCGTTAGATCTTCGTAACGATCACAATAAACATATGGATGACTGGTTCTCCAGATTAGAGGACGAAACTTTGTGACAGATATGAAACGTGCAAGATTGCGGACTTCATTTTTTAAATATTGTTCATTGATCATCCCCGACAAATAAAATAATTTTGCACCCTACAAACATGATAAATCAGATTCTCAATCCTGAGATAAGAATGGTTAACAAACGCGGGAGGAGGAAAAAAAAATTGCAAAATAACTTATCTACAGCTATTACGTACAACAAATAAAAGGAATTACATAATGATTTCTTGGTAAGAAACTTCTGCAAGTCGTGGTTAGTTCCACTTTTTTCATTATCACTTTCTAGTATTTAGTTCCAGGTTATCAACGAATATCAGTCCTTCTTATTACGACTAAGTTTCCAGGAATATGCATGACTTAAATAACATTTTCTACTTTAAAAGATCTCCACATAACAATGAGATATTCAGACCAAACTTCAAAATAATAACCTGATAAACTTCTGTCCAAAAACGATGTTTCAGTAATTTCTTCGTATGTTTCAACTTCTCCTTTTTCTTAATTACATCAAGATGGCTAAGAACACCCATAATTCGAGGCATTCCATGCACTTGACATATATTAAGAAATTCGAATGTCTCCATTTCGAATCCATAAGAAGCATCTACCATTAGCAAAACCTAAAATTATTTCACTAATAATTCAATTAAAAATGAAAAATCAAACTTAAGAAATCAGAAAAAGAAGTACAAAATCCACCTTAGCTCCTAACAAGTTTTATACTTATATGAAATATCCTCTTATCGAAATACTCTTGAATATTAACACTTTCTAGTTTCTAAATATGACGACATAGGTTCTGTAAATTTCAAGCAAGCCAAGGAAGATATTTCATATGAAGCGTAAACAAATCACTATCCATCTGAGGGAATAGACATTAAAACATCTGTTAGTTGTGGGAAAGTCACGGAATGTATGACATAAAAGCTATCTTAGCAAGGAATCATTACTAGATTTGAGTGTTTACTGCTACGTGAAACAGTTTTTAATTTGATTTACGTTTTGCAAACATAATAGATACAGTTAGTGGGGAAAAAAAATACCAGATCAACAACTTTCGCAATATCGATCATGGATTTTAAATCATTATTAACTTCAACAAATGTTACTCGTCGAGTTTTGCCAGTAACAATGGTGATTGGTCCACGGATCTCAGTTAAGGTATGTCTCACATAATGCTTTACTAGACATCGCAGCAACGTACTTTTTCCAACCTTAAAACGCAATGGACAGGATGAAAAGACCCAACAGTTGAAGCATTCATTCAGATTACATTCAACATGAAAAAAAACCTAAACTGAATGGTTCCAACTCGTGACAATCAAGCGTTTTTTTTTAAATTCGTAGTATTTGTAATAATGAATGCATCGAGAACAAATAAATTTGAATTGTGCATACCTTTGAAGGACCAACAATAGCAACAATGACTGGTGGTAGCTCGACAGGAGTGCGATCGACTACCGGTATGTGCTTTTTCTTTTCATCCTTATCTGCTGCCCTGATAAAACTATTAATAATAAAATATTCCAAAACACGATTTTAGGAATATGATTTAGAACTATTCATTGTAAGCTACGTCCGAATTGCAAAAACAAAGCTTTTCATATCAGTTGGTTGGAATATTCACCAATTAAAAGAATTGACATAAGAAATACCTGCGAATGGCGCGACTTGCTTTAACAGCAGACTGGAATGTAAAAGCTTTAGCGTTAACTCCACTTCCTTTCTTAACAGCTTTCTTCTTCGCTTTACCACCAACTCTGTGTACTAAATAGTTCCGCATCACTAGTTTGAAAATTAATATTGGGAATAATCGAAACTAAGATTATTTTCGTGAAGGTATTCTTTTAATTTTATTACGATGTAAAAAACACCGATAATGTTCTCTGCCTCTCATTAGATAACATAAACTTTTGTGATGATTTCATTGCAAAAGGTGATAATGTAACAATGCGTAAAAAATGCAAAACATTCCACGCACTAAAAAAGCTGACTCATTTGCAAGAAGTGCAGCAGTCCACTAATGTGAACAAAAAAATAAAAGACTTCTAACGCCTTAAGCACAAATTACAGCATGGAAATACAAATCCTTCATCACCACAATAGACAACCATCAGAACTAAGCCGAACTTCGCAGTTACAGAACAGTGGCCTAACAATAAACAATCGCTTACCATACTTACAAAAATTCAACTGATTACAAACTTGTTTACTGATTACTGTAAAACAATCAACCACCACCTTCACGTGAAACTACTAATGAACATACTACCTCGATGAATTTTGTGATCCAATCTGCCAACATTTTCATTGGTTGCCATTACTTTATTCCTTTACCGAAGCAGGCTGGAAATAAGGTCTATTACAAACATTCTATTTCATTTGAAAAAATAGGGTTCATTCAACTCTTGCTGACATTTTCAATAAACAAAGTGACACGAACTCCATACTTGCCTAAGGAAGGAAGAACTATCAAGACCCATCGGGATTTGATACCCATCTCCTACACAGTCCAATTCCTGCTCATAACCTCAAAACCCATTTTAAAAGCATGAAAAGAGACAATTCACTGAGCCACGTCCTCCCTCCCCAACAAAGAAATAAAAGCTCCTGGAACCAAACACAGCATTCCCGAAAACAACACTGCTGTGAGTTGGAAAGTTTATCATGCACAAAAACATAAATGCAGTAGGAAAAAGCGTTTCTTTACAACTGAAATCAATTCCTCAAATTCTAGAAAACGAAAATTCATAACGATAAAAAGATGAGCCACATTTTTATAACAAGCGGATGACAGAAAATTGTGGGACAACAGACCGAAACATTGATCAGCCAAGCTCAACAAGATTTCAAAAATTTCTGTTACTATTACATCTCTGGAACTCAACCAATCCTGAAGAGTGAGATACATGAAACCAAGTGATTTCCGAAGACTCGCAGTTATTGTATATAACAACCAGAAATAAAGAAGACAAAAGTTACTAAAAAGTGCCATAAAGTGAACTTCTGTTTGATATTGTGGAAACTGATGCATTTCCAAATTTATAAAAATATAACAATTTCAATTGTAGATTGAATCAACAAAAAATAGATCAATGGAATTCTCTCCGCTATTTCTCATTTCAGCTATATGTACCAACCGAACATCTGACAGTTTCTTCCTAAATACAGAAGTCACATGAAATCCGGACGATTCTAGACCCAATAAAAAAGAAATGAATCTCAAACAATTAAATAAGGTTCCTTGTAGACTTCTCTCGTGCAAAGACAAATCCAAAATAGCGAGCAACCGCTTCTGTAACTTTTCTGCAGAACAAAAATTACAAGTCCACGTGGAAGAAATAAAAGCGAATCAACACAAAACGAATGGAAGGGGGTAAAACCAAGCAGTCATCAATTTCATCAGTAATTCGTGCAATAAATACAAACAAAAACGTTTTAACCCATACAAGTCTTATCCGTAATAAAAAATTGATTACTATAACAGATACACATGCAAAAGACTTCAAATGGTCTAAAACTGTAATAATAACATGAAGCAAGTAATACTGCTAAAGTTAAAATCACACAAAAAATCAAATTTCATACCAGATTGACTTTTCAAAATGTTAAGAAAGCCGAGAAGAAAATAATAAAAAGCGTGAAACACCATCCTTTCTTTCGAATAATATACAGGAAAGAGCCTGAATATAAGAAAGCTACATCAAGTGAGCAATATTGGTAGCCATAATACATAGTGATACATGATACAATGATGTTCTATTCCATAATATTTCTCATATTTCTTACATAGTTATTAACCTTTGTCCTACAGAAATCACTGTGAAAAACATCCTTGTTAAAAGCACAAGAAACTCATAACTTATTAATAAGCAAGCCATGTGAAAAAAGTAACTATCAAGAAACCTTACTTTGGAACATCGGAAAATGTAGTTAAAAATGTAGCTCCAAAATACATATGACTCTTTATGACATATATATATATATATATATATATATATATATATATATATATATATATATATATATATATACTTCTTACTT
>NW_018108181.1:698224-743131 GCF_000183805.2 Loa loa | reverse complement strand
ATATATATATATATATATATATATATATATATATATATATATATATATATATATATATATATATATAAACTTCAGTCCATTTTCGCCTTATTGTTTGAATGAGTTACGAGGCCTCGTAGTTCGTTATAATGCTCTAAGTCTGGTGGACCACATGCAAAAGCCTGTATTGCGAGCGTTATGTGAGGAGCTTGAAAACGTAGCTCTTCTAATTCTACCATCAAGTGGAGTGCGTATGAATCTAGAAAATTACGAATTTCAATTTAGAACTTCACATGCTCCAGAAAAATGACACACTTTTACAATGTAACTTACCGATTTCAATATTTTCTGGCAGTTTATATACGTAAAAATACCCATTATGAGGTTTTTCAAGGGCTGATCTGATGCCAATACTCCATTTTGAACAACTTAGTCTGAAACATCGACTAATGATTGAAAATGAAGATAAAAATAATTTTGCAATCATAAACTGGTGTAACTTCTGCAATATTTCCTTAAACATTTAGAATATTATGTGAATTGGAAAATAAAACTGATAATTCGATAAAAGCATAACAAAATGAATTAGTTTCTAAGATTGCATAACTGAATATCCTGACTGAGAAAAAACAAATAGTAAATAGCTTACAGTGGATTTGATGGAAGTAATTTAACAACAAAGCCATTTACATTTTGCAGTTTTGCACAGAATATCTGTGGATTGGAAGCATCTGCTATTCTGTCTTCCCTCTTATAGAACGTTGGTACAATGAAAAGTAACTAAAAAGATTTGCCTTAAATTACTAAACAGACAGTGTAAAACAATTATTATCTAAGCATGTGTATCGAAAATACACATGAAGTTTTTTAACGTTCAGTCCAAGAAGACTTACCATTAGTGGACATTTCATGAGCTGCGGGTTGGCATTGCGCGTCCCCGAAATATTTATATGAATTTTACGCTAAAAAACCTGTTGATTAGACAAAACGATGAGTTTAATATATTGAAAAAGTGTGTTAATTAGAAAAAATAGTGAACTTAGATCCCTAAAGTGTCATACAGCATTTATATATAAGATTATTGCATACTAACTTGAAAATGCCATTGTATTCGACCTGAGATTCATTTATGTAAAATAATATACTAGAAACTACGACTAAGCAGTGGCGAATAAAAAAGTGTGTTGGAAAAAGTCAGTTTATTGATAAGTGTTGGAAAAATGAATTTCAAATAAAACTCACATTTTTGGTTGTAAAATTCCGAGATGCATCTCTTCTTGAATCACATGCTTTTGACAACCTTGCAAAATGCAAATCGGAAATAGCACATACGGGTGTCCAAACACCCCTCACATATTTCCTGATCCATTGCATAAATATTTTTTCCAATGCATTAACTCGTGCATGTAGGTACTCACATATCTGGAATCGCTAATTATCTTTTCTATCTTCCATTCTTTAATATTATTCCATCATAAAATTCCAATAAACAGAATTCAAGCATAACCTATGAAACGAAACATACCAATGTAGTTGTTGGTAAATAGCCTGCAAGTTGAAGTGGTGTCGCCGAACGCTCTCTTAATGATATATCCGCTCCATACCACAAAAGCAGTTTCACCTGCAATGAAGCTACTCATTCTCTTCCAACAAATACGAATAAATTTCCTCGCTGTGAAACAGTTTATAACAATTTTAGTCGGGCATAACTTTTTATTTTAAGCTATTTGTTATTCTACAATAGACTTTTAGAGTTTTGAAAAAAAGATGAAATGCACTACTTAAAAATCATAATGCCACTAAAATTGAAGGAAAAACCCATAAAATTATTTTAGATAATTAAGATGGAAAAACTTTTGCTACGTCATCGACACGAAACGTACCATTTCTAAATTATTCCTCATAACTGCGTAGTGTATTGGTGCACGTCCAGAATGATCAAAGAAATCTGGCCAGGCTCCTGAAGAATTATCGCCAATATTTCAAGAGTTGTTATCCAACTTTCAAATGCTATTCGTCGCATGATATCACTGAGTCAATAAACATTCAGAAAATCAACAAAACGATCCTTTCCACTTTAAAACAGTTTATAAAGTGTTGTCTACTTCCAAAGGCTTGTATTCTGGAAGATGAAAAAGATTTTCCCATCCTATTCTCTGCGCCACTTATAATAAACAAGTACTTGCAGCAAATTCATTTGGACGAAGTGCATACCAAAATCCATCAAAGCTTGCATTTGACATGGCTGCCCTGTAGCAGCTGCCAAATGTAAGGCAGTTTTTCCTGTCCTTTTTGTGGATGTAGCAAGTAAAATTCTCCGACTTTTCCACGGTAACATATTCAAAATTATTTTAATCAATCTGAAAGAGATTCGTAAAAATCAATTTCATCTTTATACGGTAACATAATTCGAAAAATTAGATCGGATATCCTCACTAGACAAGAGTAAAATTAGCACCACTTGTAAGTGATGACCATTTTTTTACCATCAAGCGTCAAGCGGTAAGATGTAGTACAAAAACTAACTATGGAACCTATTTTCCATGCTTCGCTATAAAAACTTTTAAAATAAACTGGTTTCAGCCACTAAAAACTATGGCAAGGAACAAACTGCCTTACTTTGAAAACATTGTTAAGGAAATTGGAAAATGATTTAAACCTGCAGTAACCATGGTTTCTCAAACTACATGGACGGTCGGTATTTTTTGTTGGTGCAAGAAGATGTAAAATAGATGTGTTTTCTGATTTGTTGAAGAATACACAGACAACATTCTGAAAAATTAAACATTTGTATTCCTTGATTTCGTCGGAAAATAAATTTAAAACAAATTTGCGATACTGAATAAAAAATGTTTCACTGGAAGAGCAATGAATACATATAGTAAATGCTACAAAGCTTCGTACCCATATACCAGCTTTAGTCTAGTGGTCTGACTTATCAAAGCAGAAGTTTCGTTCTTTGATGACTTTACTATTAATACCGTGAGATAAGATTAAAATTATATAGGCTTCCATTCATGTCTGTATTCAGTCAATCAAGTAAGTGCTGCATAAAGTTATAAGCACGAACACAGCTCTACATGATTCTATCTGAACCCGCATATTAATTATCAAGATTATCACTAACGTTCATCACATGCTCCTTCAACTGATATCCAGACAAACGCTTACAATATTCACTACCAGTATTCTTTAAAATTTGCAAAATGCAGGTGAACATAATCATAAATTCCTCGATATCACCATCAACAGTTGCGATATAAAACTTCCGTATCCAGTGAGTGAAACGCTGGGCAAACTGAAACTTAAAATGATGTTCTGGAAATGCAATTAAAGACACTTGTGGAAAAATAACTGAAGCAGCAAATGACTTCAAAATTCGTATTAAGCACAACAAAGATAGTACATATTTGATGATGTGCAAATATGCTTGATTTTATGGAGGTTTCGTTTCCCTTATTTGGTAGAGTGTAACCTCATAAAATCCGAACTCCTGGCTGTGTCTAGAAATAGTTTCAGTAAGCTATCAAAGCACCATTGCCGTGCATAGTATACTGTGATGTAAGTAATAGAAATGGATGACGAGAATTACAAGAAAAGATTTCAAGACGAAGTTGTCCTCGTTATCACTAGCGTATGATATTTCACTAATAAAATTGATTACTGAAAAAATTCAGCATGGCAGAAAAATGGCAGACTACCAAAAAGTCCTATAATTTCAATATATGTACTGTGTCCTGAATATCAACCTACCTTATTACTAGTGTCAGTCATATACAACAAATTCGATGTCTCCATTCCATCAATGTTTATAACTTCATTTTTTGTCGTCCTGAAAATTCCGAATCTAGCAACCAGTCAGAATGTCGCTTATTAAGAATGGGGTTAACTTTCCGGATATAAAGAAGCTTTTGCAAAAATCGAGCAAATGAAGATAAAATCAAACCAAGATCCCAGTTTTGGGCAAATGGCCATAACACCATCTTTCGGTGCCTAAAATTATTTCGCAAAGTTAAGGTATTTATGAAAATTACAAAATACTTTTTATTTAAAAATATGAAAAAATGAAATGGTAATTAATGATTTTTCGGGTATTTTTTCAATATAATAATTATGAATGAGATAGAATTCTGCATATAACAAACAAAAATACTGCGTATTTCAGCAAAATCAACAATCATCTTATATCTCGTATGCAGTACAATTCTGATATTCTTCAGTCATTGTAACTAAACTTGGGAAGTACTCATTAAATCAAGAGTGGACTAAAATCATTGTTTACAATGTACGAGATTAGTGATAACTGATTATTTCCAATTCTCTTGACAAATCAGTAATAAAACTTGGTTTCCAAGATGAATTTCCTAAAATATATGCGAGATCTTTGAATTTCTTGTGAAATCGTTGGAGTTAGAACTTGCAAAACAC
Organism: Loa loa; assembly: GCF_000183805.2. Lineage (NCBI taxonomy): Eukaryota > Metazoa > Nematoda > Chromadorea > Rhabditida > Onchocercidae > Loa > Loa loa. The sequence continues at coordinate 738,724 of NW_018108181.1, read as the reverse complement.
AGCCAATAACCAACCCCTAATGTTCCTCTTTTTGTGCTTTCATCGACGGCGCATAAAAGATTCCTTTCATTTTGATCGGACAGGATATCCCGTTTGTTCTGAAAAAAATTTTTTGGATAATCAAATGAATTTAAATTAAGCCTTAAACGACTGGTTAACAGTGTTGAAATAAATTTCTCATTGGAAATGGATGCATCATATCGTCTGTGTTTATGGAAGACGGAAAGAAAGAACAAGCAAAGGGTCCAATTTTCTTCTTAAAAAATAAAAGCAAAATAAATTACTCACTTTTCTACCTTGCTTCCGATTGCGCTTCCTTGACTTCTTTGCACTGCTGTCTGGGCCTAGTAAAACAATGAGATTTTCAATATTACTTTACTGCTAACATGATTGGAATCACTTGAAACTTTTCAGCGCTTTTAGGTCACTCGTTTACAAAACTGCAACTTCACTCGGAGCTAAATTCTAGTATTAATACTTGCACCCATGGAAAACAAACCATTCCGTTCATCTGCAGCATTATCCATGTTCATTAGCTGCTTATTCTTTCTGTCATTGTTGAATTCGACAACTGATTTAGGTACTTTACCTGACTCCGCATTTGAAATTGTCGAGACTCTATTCATCGCTTTGCTGACAGAATCATCAACTTTATGACTTAAATTTTAAAAAGCGTGAAAATACAAATCTGAAAGCAAACTTTGATAATATGAAATTTTACTGGAGCACTGTCTGCCTCAATCACTCTGCTTCCAGCCACAAATAAATTGAAATGATTTTTTTTTTTTCATTCAGAAGTTTCGCACTGTCGAGAAAACGTTTCGTAGCACACCTCCATAAGCTATGACCAAATAATTCAAACAGTTAATGGTCTAACCAATGTATGAAGAGAACGAAGCATTTCACATCATGAGCTCTCTAGCCCACTGTCAGGCAAATATTCTGACGACTTCAGTGAAATATTACAATGCAGAATCCAATGTGTAAAGTCACCTATCCACTTGCAGTTTTAATTTTTCGGAAATCATTGTACTTTTCGAATCATTGTGTTCCGTCGCGTCAACTTCATCCGAATCAACAGAACTGTTTGATGATGAACTTGTATCCAGAGTTGAACCTGTTACGGAATCTCGACGCTGTAAACATAATTTATTTGAAAATGTTTTTGAAGAATGCTTTAATACAAATAACATCGACGCAAAATGGTGCGAGTAGTGTCCCACAGCGTATTTAACCTATTTGCAATAATAGGGGGAAAATTCTGAAACTCAGTAGCAGTTCCTCTTGCAACTACATTTCGTGCGAATAATGGTGGAAGGTGCAAAAGTAGAATGAAAATTCGATGGCAATAATTCGCAAGTCGTATGAGAGAGCGTGCATGTGCAGCGATTCCAAACATTGGTATCCAGATTTGTCAATAAATGATCTGAAATAAATGATCAGTAGAAACCTTCTCTTTGTTCTTCTTGTCATCTGAATCATTTTTCTTCGTTTCATCTCTTTTCGTCGCTTTTACTACTTCCTCCACTTCCTCTTTCTTGTTGGTTGGCTCGTTCGATCTCATTGCGACAAAACCAAAAAGTGAAAACAAAAAATGCTTCGATCCCGAATATCAGCTTCACCCTTCACGATGACGACTAACGTACATCAGATGGTGATAATGCTGCTGAAACGGAATGTCTTCATGCGTCTCTGTGAAACTGTTGAACAGAATTCAACATTTGAAAACTTAAAAAACAAATGAAAAAGTGATCAGACGATCAGATGAGGAATTTGTAGACACTCCCTTCAATGTTTCACTAGGATTATTCGAACAGAACCCCCATCAATATATACCACCTTTCGAAAGTCGCGCAATCTTCGAATTCCCAAAAATATTATCCGTCAAACCTATTTGTATTTTTACATTTGTTGCCATTCGCTTCAACTATAAAGTATATGAAAGTAAACATGCCGGAATCTTTTCTTTGCTTACCTAAAGCTTTGAGCAGTATTTTTGCGCTAAAATCATCTCTTCCTGCACCAAGATGTAACGATAACCTGATAGAAGTATCTGGTAGAAGTATTAATTGCTAGAAAGTATCGCATCAAAAACCAGTCGTCATATATTAATAATAATAAGTATAAAATCAGGTGATACTGTTAAACATCTTAAAAACACGGATCATTACGTAAAATTTCAAAAAAAAAAGAAAATGACGATAACAACGCGTCCTCAGCATACGCCGAGATACAGTACCTCCGCGGAGGTATTCGCACCGTTAGTTGCATCGCGTGCCCAAGCCTACTACTCCTTCAGGTGTCATTAGGAGACAGCTTAGGGTTAATCGCTTGTGGTGTGGAACGTGTCTTTGGCATTATCTCAGTAGGGATGACTTTGTGACGGAGTGGACAACCCGATGTAGTTCACAGACACAAGGAAGAACGTTACCGTTTTGTTATTTAATGGGTCAGAATGAGTGGTCGGGTTCAGTAAAAATGCACGGTTGGATGTGTATTGAGGTGGGAAAATGGTTGGTTGACGTTCTGTGGAATATGATGGAACTTTCTGTCGGTGGTCCAGCTGGACCGAGGACTTTTTTTGTTGCTCTGTGCTAAGTTCTAAAATTTTTAGAGAAACTCAACAATCCTCATACTCTTTTCAAATGGAACTTATACTTTTGCAGTTGTGACGGCGGTAGCACCATGGCCTCTGACAACCCCAAAAAAATTTTTTTTTCTATCATCAGGGCAGGATGAAAGAGGAAGTTAAACTACTGAATTCTGTTAAAAGTCTTTTGTCCTTGTAGATATCAGTTCATTAACTGCATGGATTGAGCAACTTTGTTGCGGAATACATCACCGCCATCAACTATGAATAACGGCAGTGCACCTGATACAGTAACTGGCGGAAAAACTCTTGAACTCACCGAATATGACCGGGTATCGTCTTATTTTACTTTCACTTATATCTGAATCTCATGAATAGAAAGGATGAGACAAGGTTTAGTTGCACACAAACGATCAAAAACAGCTGAATCAGAATTAATTGATTGTGAATCTAAAAATTATTTCCTTCACTTTTCATTTGTTATCTAGCGACTTTGTTTAACAGGTAGCACCTTCAATACCACTCAGAGAAATATATTTCCTAATAGTTCGACGCAAAAAAATATTAGCTTCGTTTCCCATTAATTTGTTTGGAAAATTTTATCCAGTTCTCTTTTCCATTTGCAGTACCGACGTCCACATAAAGCCATTTCGGATTTAACGGAAATACGAATCAGTACGCGAATGCTTTCATCTGAATTATGTTGTCCAATATGTCTAGATTTGTTGACAACAACGATGACAACAAAAGTCATATTTTGATTTAAGCTTGGAGTATTTAAACTACTTCAGTTTCTGAAAATTTTGGTAGTTTCATTTAAACTAATAATTAATGCAAAGCTGCTTTGTATCATAGCTTTCATCGTGGTTTACAACATTTCGAAACATTTAGGAATTTTGAATTTCTTTAACTTGTATAATCTATCGTATTGGATAATTTGCAGGAATGTTTGCATCGATTTTGCAGCGAATGTATCACGACTGCGTTACTCCGAGGTAACAAGGAATGTCCTACGTGTCGGAAAAAATTAGTGTCTAAACGATCGCTTCGTCCTGACCCGAACTTTGATGCATTAATCAATAAAGTTGGCTGTTGTTTCATACATTTTGTATTAAAGAACTGTTTGAAATTTTTGTTCCATATAGCTTGGATCTTTTAATTTTTTCTTTGATCATTTGCACTACTATAGATTTATCATTGAAGATTTGGCCAGATCGACAAATTTATGAACAAATGCAACAGAAAGCAATGGAAATGTTTCATCAACAGAGTAACGTAGAAGCATTACAAAAGAGTATTGAAGCAGGCATGAAAGCGCAAGCTGCTAATCGCCGCCAGCGTGTACAAGGCTCATATGACTATGAAAGTTCGTTTCAGAGCAGCCCATTATTTTGAATACACTTATATTTAAAATATTTTTCAAAATCAGCAATTTTGCTTCAGAAAGAAAACGGCGCCCTCGCAGTGATGTTCATGACCGTTCTTACTATAATTCTCCTGATAGTAATTCGCCAGAAGGCAGTGGTGAAGGCGATGAGAACGATTTGCATGCAAGGTTCAACTCTTTTGGCTGTTGGTACCATATTATTTTTTCCTTATTTTAAAATCATTTATTCAGACACGATGAATCGGTTTCTGGGGCACATACCTCTGCTAGCAGTATTGTCAACCTTGTCAGTGGTCAGTTTCTTACTGAAATTGTAACTTTTCGGTTTTTTACTATGGGAGGAAATAGACTTGCTAAATTTTGACTCAAGTCATTAGAGGATTAGGAGAGCATTCTTTTCGGTCAACATCACTTTTCTGAAAGGATTTTGGAAAATTGGAACACTAGCATGATATATTCTGCTTATAAGATTTCTGAAGAAGATTACAGCAATAATTAAGCTTTTTTGTAGCAGCTAATGGCAGGATTAGTTCACGAGCTCATTCGCATCGAGATATTTCAAGCAGCAATACAGGTTTTTCTTTGTTGCATAGCGAAAAAATATTTATGTGAAAAATAAAACACAAATGAGTATGAAGTAATATCTAATTATTTTAGATTCTGATTCTCTCTCTTCGACCACTAATACGTCTGATACGACGGATACGTCTGACTCGTCAAGCAGTATTTCGGCTCCTACGCTACCAAATTCTATTGCCAATGTGGTAAGTAATGTCCACCAAGGATCATCAGGGAAAGATATTGTGAGATATGTTGAATATGCTGTGTGAAATGTTTTGGAACTTCACTATGAAAGATTTATCCAGGATGGTCATCCTCTTGTACCACCACTTAATGCATGTACACTAAAAGATCGCATGCACAAATGGCTTGCTGAAAATCCGTCATCACCTTTAACTCCTGATGAAGGGATGGGCGAACAACTGGAAAGACGAGTAAGTTTTGTATACATTCTGCGTTTTAAATAGCTTCAGATTATTTTATGTTGCTTATTATTTGCGTTTCACATCCCATGCTTGATCTAGTTTTGTTACTTTTATCAAAACAATTTGTTTGGTAATGTAAAAATTTCCAGCTGGATGAAGATATTGATTTTGCGGTTACACGTACAGATGGTGAATTTATTGAGATTGAAGCCGAGTTGTTACCTGCAAAATCACTATTCAAACGGCCGAGCGTGGCGTCATCGTTATTAAATCGACGTTATATTCGAACAAGAGAGGATACTACCAGTATCTTTTTGATCGTTGAAAGTTTAATTGAACAATTATCTGTTTTTTTTTTTTCGTTTTACGTCAAAGTTATGACATCTTTCATGAGAGCTTGTTTGTTAAGCCAACCTTCGTTTACTAGACAAACTGAACAGTGGCGATACTCCCATACTTTCTGGTTCCTTTTCACTTGCAGTGGAACATCTTGGTGAATTCCTATATCAAGTGTGTAGTGCCGAGTATCGAGAAAGGCAACAGAAAAATTCATCTGAGGGGTCAAAGGATTTTTCTATTGAAAATACTATTACTTCCTCTTCAATACAGCAGTCCTGTGCAAGTGTTGTACAGCGACCCGAACATTTTTATGTCTATGTAAGGTTTTAAAAAAGAATTTTCTTTTCTTTTCAACGACTTTTGTATACTTATGTTTTACACAGCATATAGGAATACATTATTTGTCGATATTGTTTATTAAGCATTCATTTTTATTGGATGACTATTTGTTAAAAGTCTTCCGAAGCAAAAGTTCCGTTCCAAAAGTTTTTCAAAACTTTCATTTTTTTTCAAAAGTTCTATTTTTTCAGAATGAAAATTTTTAAGAAATTTACTAAGATCCGGATCTTTTAATGAACGTTGTAGAGTCGCGTTGGTGGCCGAAGTGTGAATAAAATATTCGGCAATGAGACGGTTCTGTCGGCACTGCATACTCAAAGACGCGGGGATCATCTGATGATATTTTTCGACATCGCACCTTTGGATCTGCATAGCAAATCTGTACTTGAGGAAATTGTTTATGATGATTATTTAAAGTAGGAAGATTTTGTTTCATTTTTTAAGTATATATGAAGATCAACACATGACACATACTTTGCTACATGAGAGGACGGTAAATCGTTCTAGTCTATATAGTGACTTGCTGCTTAACGTGTTAAGTAATTAAACATTTTCACTTGTAACAGTTTAAAGCATCATGAACTGATCGTGTGTTTGTAAAATGGTAATCGATTCGATTATATTTATCATGCAGGAGTGTAGATCTAGCTAATATCGAGAAATTCGTGACACTGAAAATATTGCATAGCCAATTATAATATACTACGGTCAGTAATTACAAGAATGACAATGACTTTTGTGTTGTGGTCGAGTAAGATTGTTTCGTGGTCAAGTAAGACTAATCCAACAGTTCTGAGCCCTGATCTCGGTATATCGCATGGAAAAGGCCCCATTGCTGAAATTACGCTGTTCGCTGGCATTAAATTACGCTATTCATACATCGATTAAATAAGCTGTGGGATATATAAGTAATTTTAGGGCGATAGAAGTGGTCATAATTTGTTTATTACTTCACTTTTCATACTTTATACAGCCACTTGAAGAGTTTTCTTTTAGCTGATATTGTTTGTTGTGCTGTCATTGTATTTCTTGTGTGTCACCTTATTCCCTTTTGATTTTTGTGTGGTATAAAGAGCTTTCCTCATACAACTATTCCATGCATTACGGCGTGTTGAGTCGGAAGTAATGATTTAATGTCAATATATAGGAATTTGTTGTTATACTGCTACTGTGCATACAGACATTTACCGATTTCCTGCTTGTTTGATTGGGATGCCCATCTATCTGTCAGATATATCTCCCGTAGTGAAATGCAGTAACTATCAGATAGATATATGCTTAGCTATGGCAAATGTAGTGACGAAAACGAGAGACAGCCATCTATCATTGTAGTATTCCATGTCGCCGAATGGAGCGTTCTTGAAATAGACTTTTTTGTCCCCATCTGTTATTGCTATGTCATTTCTCTTGTGCCTTGTACCCACTATCACCTATGCAAATAACTCTCCACTAATTATCACCCCCACAATTATCTCTCCATCTTAATTAAACTCAACTGTTCTCTAATCAATTCGCACAGACACTTCCAATAAACATTAAATCCCACTATATCCTTATCGATTTTGGCCGCCAGTAAAGTGTTTAGTACCGCTGATGATGTATGTATGTATATGGGTATGTATGTATGCATGTATGTATATATGTATGCATAATATATATATATATATATATGTATGCATGTGTGTATGTATATGTATATATGTATACATGTGTGTATGTGTATGTATATATGTATATATGCATATATGTATGTATGCCTGTATGTAGGTATGTATGCGTGTATGTATGTATGTGTGTATGCACGTATGTGTGTATGTATATATGTATGTATATATGTATGTGTGTGTGTATGTACATGAGCGAATGAATGTATGTATGTATGTGCGTATGTATCTATATGTGTGTACGTATGCATATATGCATGTATGTATGTATGTATGTATGTATATGTTCGTGTGTGTGTTGTAGTTTATGCAGTGGTAAGCGTGGGGCGTGTTTGTTTGTTCTCGGATGAAGCACTAAAAGGATGTGTGTGTACACGAATGCATGACTTCGGCTATGTTGTGAGAGTGTGCACCACTGTAGTATCTGCGTGTTTATACGCTGCATCGGTATGCCGTGTATGAGGGTAGTATTATTTTCAGAAGGTATTTTCAGAAGGCATTTAACTGGCGGAAATCGCAGAACGGTTGGATGAGTAATGGCTGTGGCTGGGATAAGATGACACCCCACAAAGGTAATGTCCCTTTTCAGATCCTATCCCGTAACCACCACCCTCCAGACTATTCTCAATTCATACCACATCTTCTATTATTACGATGAGGAGGGACTACCCTTATTGGCTTCTATTCTGGCTTGATCACACTTGTCTTCCGTCCACTCTCGTCATCCTGATCAGGATGTGATCACTTGGTAATGTTGGGTTACACACCCACTGTTGACTAGTTTGTCTGTCTCTTCACTGTTGAATATTCCATTACATTGTAATTCTGTTTTAAGAATCTAATTTAAAACCCTCTCAAAATTGGAAGAAATATAATACGTGAGGGAGTGACTTTAAAACGTTTATATGATCACCAGTGAATTATGTAAATAAAGGGCGGCATCTTCAGATAATCTTATGGCAAATTTTGGTTTTGCAATCCATCAGCTGAGTGCGCAGATTGTAAATGGTCAAAATGTAGCACCTATTGGCATAAGTGAGGAGTTGAAGTCAGCAGTAGCTGCTGAAGTACGTTCTCAGATGGTACCAGTTGTGAAAGAGATGGTACGTGAAGTGGTCAGGGAGGTGAGGAGTGTTGTGACAGATGTGGTGACCCCACTTTACGATGAACTTCGTGACTTTCGAAGTCGCATTCCATTCCCAAATAGTTTACTGTATTCTGCGGAGAATATGGCTGTGTATACTAATGGGTCATCTGGTTCTTCCTGCGATGTCTTAGTGAGTTTTATTCTTTACTTATTTTTTGCCTTTGCAGTTGATTTGATAACCAGTAAATTTGATTTCGTTTGATTTGTTCCTTTTTTTTCGGATTTTTCTTCACACTTGACCTTTCGCACGATACTTCTATAATGGTAACTAAACTGGGGGGAAATATTTGCATTTCTTTTCATTTGTTACGCATATTTCTTCAAATGCTTGCCATAATCTTAGGATTTTTAAGGAGAAAAAAGTAGACAGATGCGCTGGGAGTACGAGGCCTTCCCCATCGATTAATCGTTCTAATGCATATCAGGAAAATAATTTTAGCAGCAAAAGTCAGGCCGAATATTTCAAGTAAGTTTTTGTTCTTCATTAGTCATTTGCACTGTCTCGTATAACTGAAAGTGATATAAGACCTCTGAACCTTACCATCGCTGTAGCGGTAATTCTTATGAGAAGTTAGAAAAAATTTCCATTATTAGTAAGAGACAATTATTTAGCTGTTGCTGTCAATTCCTGTTATTTCGCGTCAGATTTCTTCACTTATGAATTTCTAGCTTAATAAAAAATTTTAAAGAGAACCAAAGGAACCACGAGCACAGGCATCTACGAGTGACTGTGCAGCATTTAGTTTTATTTATTACAATACAGTTTGTCTTATACCGATATCGACTTTGCTGGAACCTGAAAAGTGAAGTTTTTTTTTTTTGTGCATCATTTTAAAGTGATTTTTCCACTTTTTAGGATACCAGTATCGTTAATTCTTCTTTAAAGGCTTTTTAGTCTTTGACATAATTAATAATTTCTGTCAAGTTAACCGAGTTGATCCTTTTATTCAGTTCTACTGTTTAAGTAATGCATTCGTTTGTCAAAAAGTGCCGAAGATATTCCTTGGGAAAGAAGGAGGAAAGATCTCTTTCCTTGTCGATATGAAGGCAGTCAGGTTAAGGGATCTCACATCTGATAATTTGGGTAAGCGATAGTTAACATTTGAATTTGGAAAATTTGGGTGCACCATGTATACATGGTATAAAATGTGAATCTACTGCGACATGAGTGGTACATGCTATAACGTACGAATTTTTTAGTCTTTTGCGTGTTATGTTAATTAATGAAGTGCAATCCGCCAACTGAAACTTTCATTGCTAGTTTTGCCTTCATTTGTCATTAAAATTCTTCTATTCCCAGGTTTGTTTGAAGCCGATGGATCAAGACTTTTAGAAAGTGTTATGCATAAATAAAATAAAGATAGAATTATGTAAGGGGAAGGCATAATTTTTTCTTTTCTTTAATGATTTAATTAATATACTCGAATTACTAGCAACATTTTACATTTTAGGGTACTGGACTTCGAGGTTCGCGGCACACATGAAAACACGGAAATATTTCGTAAAAGACGGTCAGATCACGGGACGTATCCAACAGTTCGGACAAGTTTGTCACTTACTGCAAGACTATGATTATATCTTACATCGACAGTATTACTGTCATGGAAACACGATTGGACCAGCAGCGATAAGGAAAAATATTTGGTATCTAACAGGGAAATTGAATGGTGGGCAAGTTGTTGGATGCGCATTGATTTCATACGAAATTGATGACAATGCCACCGTAAAAATATCGAAATTACGATACAAATCAGGACTGAATTGTGTAGAAGTAAAAGAAGAAGTGCCAGCTGAAGAAATGGATGTTAGTTCTATGCTCACTCCAAATGCTGAATTGCAAAGGTTCGTAGATGGAATGCAGACATTATAATTGTCAGATAGTTACATTCTATCAAATTTTATTTTATACCGTATTGATAATATATTTATATAATTTACTGGCTAAATGTGTATTTGTAGTTATGGTGTTTTTGTGGGGAATTATATTATGTTAATATTTTACGTTCAACTGTTCTTTCATTTAGTTATAAATCCAACTTGGCATCATCTCCAGACATAAAATTAAAATATTCTGTTCAAATTAAATAATTTCCGACATCCTGGGCGAAAGAGCTGGTGCATGCGAAATGGCATACATACCAGCAACATTACTCACTGATATTTTCGTTCATGATTTCATTGGCAGTTTGTGTGTCAGCAATCCAGAAAGATTTTTCAAACTGAATTGAAAGATTCTGTCTGAATTTGGATTATTCTGAGTGCTTTAAGAACCTTTTATAAGCAGTTATTTCTTTTTAATTTGAGTTATAAAACCCGCTATGTTAAGTCTTTGATTCGGGTATTCTAAAATTCTTGCTAGTCGGTAACCTTACTGAATATGTCATCTTTTACCTCGCATTGTACATTTGTCGCGTCTTTGGAAATAAAGTTTCGTTATTTATTTATTTATTTATTTATTTTTTGAATAGTTGATTTATAAGTATAATTACTTGGAAAAAAATATATAAATTTATTTGTACATTTTTGTAAACGAGTGTTTCTGAAAGGGTGTGGATTTTTGAGCAGTAGAATTCTTTGTGTTGTCGAGATGGCAGTAGTTTCCCAGAAAAGCAGATGAAAATGAATGTAAATTTGAGGTCTGCACTGACGGATATTATTTTGGAGATGTAGGAAAAGTTTTGTAGTGTTTTCCCATGGAATCATTCACGGAAAAGGAGTTATTAGCAACAATAAACGACATGGGTTATGATCTTTCTCCTGAAGAATTGGTATTTTTCAAGAAAGGTAAATTTATATCACTTAGTTTAGTAGCAAGATTTGTTTAAAAGACCAATATCGGGATCGGGACATTGTTGCTTGTAAGTACCGAATAAGGATTGTAGAAATGGATCAATTCTTGGATGAACTAGAAAGGGAAAACGAGCAACAGTTACAGGGTCAAAATGTGTCGTTCAACTCTTTAATGAAAAGTGCTACTCAATTCGCTGGTTGTGGTATGTTTTGAAAACATACTTGGAATCTATATCCTTTGGAATGTTTGTCCTGAAGCTTTGCAATGATATGAAGTGGTCTCGGGTCAAAAAGTCAGAACTTTAACGTCGATTCGATTTTTTGGTGGAATTAAAATATAATTTTCTTTCTTTACTTAGACATACCATGCAGCTATGATAAAGAGGGGTTGTTTTATGCGGAGCAATATCGTCGCTTTCCATCGTATGAAAATCTTGAATTTCATAAGAATCAGGGGAATGTCGCACGATCTTCTATATCAGTTAGTGGAAAGGTTTTTAAATTTTTTTAAATTGATGCAAAGCTTTTTAAATTTTGAAGAAATTGATTTGTGATAAAAAAGCCAATTAGAGAAAGCGTTTGCTATATTCAACTTACATGTCGTAATTTTTGATATTTTTTGGTTTTTCTGTGTGTAACTTTAAAAAAGGATTTCATAATTAGGCTTTACAGCGCTGCGAATTATTAGATCATAATGAAATAGTCAACATTTTGGATGATGGTTATCATTGCCTTCGACAAATTACTGAAGATAACAGTCGCTTGCAAGGCCTAGTAATTTTTGAAATTATTTCAAGCAATTAAGTGGTTTGTAGGATTGAAAGAAGATTTAGTAAATGAATTTTCAGAATAATCGTCTCGAGGAAAGTTTATACCGCAGTCGTGCAAGGTCACTTTCATCTGATGAAAAGCAGAACTTTGCTTCTACTCAAACAATAAATGATGCGGAAGGTTGTTTTTGTTGAATGAGCTTTTCTAGGTTTTATCTTATTTCGCTTCTTTTTCAGATTTTTATTTGAGTAATAAACATCTTTTAGCCCCGGTTTTTTTTGTTAACTAAACCTATTATATACCAAATGAACTTCCATGAATTTTAACCGGGAATGAAGAAATAAACACAAGAATGAGTAAAATAAAACTTTGATAAATTTTTATTTTTAATCAGTTTTATAGAACATGCCGATGAGGCGAAAACAGACAGCGCACTGATTGCTGTGGATCCTGGTAATTTACTCGATTTTTGTTTCATTTTCTTCTCAAAAGTTTTCAGTCTTTCTGTAAATTTATGTGATTAGTCTTCGATATTTCCAGCTATACGGCCAGTTCTGCACCCACTTCCTGGTGGAGTGCAGTTTCGACATGATCCTGTGAAAAAATATGAATTATACAAGAAAGGCTGGCTGGAGAATCCTCCTCCAGGTGAGAAAAAACGATTATCATTGAGGTGGAAAGTGCGAGAGTTCATGCTGCGGCGTGACGTATCCGGAGTTAAACCCATAGATTTGGCTCGAAGAAGAATATCAAATCCCGATTGGTGTCCACGTCCCTATCTCGACTAAACAATACTTCGTAATTGCTGTTTACATTTTCTTTTTTTTTTGTTCTTTACTGTTAAAAGTCAAGCACTGACATAATAGTATCCACATCGTCATTTGTCTTAGTTTTCAGAATACAGTTAAACATTTATATGCATAGCTTTTCTTTAATAAATTCATCTTGTTATTTTTCCAGTCAATTCATTTTTTTTTGACACTACCAAGGTCTGTTAAAAAATTTCCACATCAATGTGAATAAATTTTGTGCACAATTCAGCTCCCTACAACGACAGTTCGGCATATATGTTTCTATAGTTGAAATGGTAAACCACTGTATTTTTTCAGATGACTATAATTTCGACGTAGCAAAATGCATAAACAGTACAGAAGAATTGGATATTAAAGCCATTTTCACCTTTGTCATGATTCATTATTGTCCATCATTTAAACAAGAGAACATGAAATCGGTTTGATTAGTCGATTATTACATTAGCAAGATGAGCGTCATGCTCTCATTAAATTGACTGGTTGGTCGATTTCCAACAATAATACTCTGCCATCTATCGAATATATACAACCATGAAAACTGTCCTAATTTCCAGCCATTATATGACTATGAACTGGTTTGAAATGGTTCTTCCTTTCTGAAATTGCTGATTATTCCCATGATTATTTTTACATTCTTTTTAGAAAAAATCATATAATTGTCCCCAAATATATTCTAAGTATTATTTTTGGTGAGCTTTTGGAATTTCTCAAAATTAGTCTGAATGATCTCTTAAGAAAAATTTTAGGAAATCTCTCTTAGGAAAAATGCACTGACAGTTACTTTCGTTGAAAATCACAGAGGATTTTTTTTTTTTAATGAGCATTTTCAGGACCCTTGAGATTATTCGAAAACATTTCAAACATATGCTAGCTTTTTGATTTCTCGAGAAGCTTAACCCAGTGAGTAAGTAAGGAAATATAACTTGAAGTTAGGATGTTAACGAATGAAGGGAGTGGAAGGATTTGTGCTTGAGGTTTAGAAATTTGAAGTTTTTGACTGTTCAAGCAACTATATTATTGAAATAAGCGGAGTCTCAATAAGTTCTGTTCCTTTACGTTAAAATGCTGTACTTTGACCAAATGTGCCAAATTTATTGCGTTAAATTCCGAAACGTTTGCTGGCGATTTCACTTGCTTAATTTCTTCTTGAAACAAGAAATACTTCTCGTAAAAATTTCGAAATGCAGAAATTATTGTTGTTCGAAACAATCGATTTGGTAATTAATTGCAAAGTGACAATTTGATTTTAATAATTGATCTGAAATTGGAATCTTGAAGATTCCAAACTGCCATCTTAATCGGTAATTGCGCAACATTAAAGGAGGTAAGGTGCAAGAGGACAAAAGGATTCCATTGCTTTGCATCTCTTAACCCTCATATTTCATCTAACGTTGACTGTCGGAGATTGTCACGATAAGAATGGTGGCAAGTTTTTTCGGCACTACCCGTTTCACCTCGTATTGGACACTTTTTTGTATCTCTTCCTTCCCCGCTTTCTCTGACAAATTAAATACTTTTATAAGATTTTCAACCGGTCAAAATCCCATAGGCTCAAATGTCCATAGGCTCCGATCTTTTCAAATATCTGTTAATAGCAAAATTTGTGCTGTCCATTAGCTCTGTCTTTTTCGGTTTCTAATATTTCTCATAGCAAATCTTTCATTGTATTTACACACATTACATTATTTCAATTAAAGCAAAGGAAATGTCGCGGAAGGTAAAATCTAATTTAGAAAATGAATGAATGCTCGAGCAATGACATGTCCTATATGTGCAGGTGACAGTCATTCATTATTCAGCCTTCGATGTCCACAGGGTGTGTATAGAGACGGCGGGAATTGTTAATACTTCTTGTTGTCACACTGTAATCCTAATCGATATTCTTTCTTAGACCGAGGAATCATCTCAACGGGATACAAATATTAGATGATTTTTCAGTAACTAAAGCAATGAAAGGATAATATAGACATTACTAATTTGTATCACTTTTCCATTTTCCTGCTCAAGAAAAGATTCATTATTTTTCATCTGAGATATATTCATCATGCTTTTTTAAATTTTACAGAAATTGATTTTTTATTGGTTTAAATAATTGTAGAAGTTTTTGAAACTCAGTTTATAGTGCCATAAATGGAAACTAATGTGTCCTGTTTTCTTGTGGATTTTCCACTTGATTACTACCGTTATTGGGATTTTTTTTTTTTTTTAATATTAAAGAAGTAAATGATTGAAGTATAGTGGACAAGATTTGGCTTCTTAATTATGCTTTTTGGATTTTTTTTTTTTTTGTATAAATAGAGGAAAATATGCTGTGAACAAATCGTACGGTGATTGCTCTCTGCTGGTAAAGTAAAATGGTTGGAATTTCAGCATTTGCACAAAAATGGAGAAGTTAAAATGTTGTGTACAAACATATGCATGGGGTAAAAAAGGTATGGCAAGTGAAGTGGCCCGACTGTATGCTATGGGAAATCCCGATGCAAGCATTGATGACAGGACTTCATATGCTGAGGTCTGACTTATCACAACTACTTATTTCTGCATTTTCATCATTCTATCATATATTTAGATGTCTCAATTAATGCTGGTGATAAGTTGACATAAGATGAAATATTAAAGCTGTGGATGGGTACACATCCGGATGGACCATGTCAGATCCAACGATCTCAGAAGAAACTTTCTCAACATATTGCGGAATATGAAGCCATCACTCATCGAAAAGTTTCGCCTGAAAGGCATCTTCCATTTATTATGAAACTGATGAGCATACAGCATAATTTATCTGTGCAAGTTCATCCAACAAAGGTTCGTTCTTTTGTTGTCCTTCGGATGCTTGATGAAGCTCAAACTGAAGAGAATTAGTAGTTAAATTAAACTGAGAACAAATTTAGTTATAGCAGTGAAGCTAAAATTAGAGAAAGAAAAGGGAGATTGGTAAGGGAGATTTGTTTGTTCAAATCTCTTTTGAGTAAAGATCATAAGTTTCTTTGCAAAAGTTTGCATTAGTGGAATCCAATCGGAATTTCCTACTCCGTAGTCTTCAGGTTAGTTTCAAATTTCTCATTGTAGTTTCTCGTCTTTCGGTCATGAATGAATTTGTTGTAGGAGCAAGCAGCACGGCTAAATGACCGTGATCCAGTTCATTATCCCGATAGGAACCATAAACCAGAGCTTGCTTATGCGCTTACTCGGTTTGAACTGTTATGCGGTTTTCGACCCGCTGATCAAATTTGTGCAAATTTTGAAGGTTTCTCAATCATTAAAAAGTCCTAGTCCCGTTTTTAAGTTTTGAATTTCTAGTTGGAAATTTTGTTCGCGTAGGTTCATCTTTTCAAATAGTTTAAAACCTACTTTTTGTTCTTAGCATTTACGTCAACTAAATTGTTAGCAGATTAGTAGCTTTGTTTGAAATCTAAAATATTTGAAAATTTAACTGCGTTTTGCAGCTTTCCCAGAACTGAAACAACTGATGGGTGAGGATACAGCGCAAGCATTCGAAATACTGGCACAAGCTCGAATCGATCAAGAGTGTGAAACACTGAAATCCGCCCTGGCTGTATGTTTCAAAAAATTTATGAAATATGCCAAAGACGCCGCCGATGAAGTAAAATTGTTACTCGACTCCGTCCTTACGAAGCTCATTTGTGGAAGTTTGTTTTTTCTGAATTCAGAAATAGTGATCTGGCCAAATAAGTAATCCTTTTTATGATATAGTTTCTTGGAGTTATACTGAGGAAGAATAAAAGTGAAATCCCTATCAGTGATAACTTTATATTGAACTGAAAACCTCGAAATGAATTTGAAAATGGCTTCTTCACTCAGTGGATAAATTGCTCCGGAAATCCAAGTTCCAACTGTTTTCACTATTTCATTCTGCTAATACTTGATTCCTACCATAATTTGAAAAGAAAATGATCATTAATAGTTTAGGAATCTACAATCGGAACCATGCAAGAATTTTTTTTGGAAATTTTGAATACTGTTAAAAAAATAAGTTAAAAAATTTCAACCATTTTTAATAGTCCTGCCTGTCTCTAAATGTATTCAGAATATCCATTTTCGAAAAACATAAATTTAAAATACACAACTACAGTACGTGGATCCCTTAATGAAGAGACGGTAGCAGTAATTCAGAAAATGTCTCGAGATTTCCCCGGTGACATTGGCTGTTTTGTACCGCTGCTCCTAAATCACATTATTTTATCGCCTGGAGAATGTTGCTATTATGGCGCTCAAGAACTTCATGCTTACCTTTCCGGAGGTTCGTTTATCTTACAGATATAATTTTTGCATCATAGAATTTTATGTGTACCTATAGATTTTACTGATTGACTGGATGGATATGATCATTTGTTCTTCAGAATGTATAGAATGTGTTAGTTGTTCGAACAACACAATTCGAGCAGCATGTACATCAAAATTCATCGATATTGATACTTTGTGCGAAGTTCTAAACTACCGGATGACCGATCCGTCATATTATATTGTATCTCCAGCTGTTTTAAAAAATTTCCCACATATTCGTGTTTACGATCCCGATTGCGAGGACTTTACACTTCATGAAATTAAAGTAAATTTATCCTTCTCAAAATTTTCTTCTTGTTCATTATTATTTAAGTGGACGATAACTTCTCGGAAAAATCCTTTTTGTAGTGATGGATGAATAGTGTCCTTATGGCACAAAAGATTTCTTCAGAATGAATAGAAAATGAAAAAATGAATTAAAAGTAGAGCTGCCATCCTCTAAACATCGCTGGAGAAATTAATCCAAAATCAGGGTGATCAAGAATGGTTTAAAATTAAGGACGAGCTAATTAATATTAATTGGAATAAAATGCATACGTTTTCAAGCTTCTCTATCCAGAAGCTCTATAGCTTTTTGCAGCATATCTTTTTTTCATGCGATTTATCTGTATTTTATTTCGACTTGGATATAAAACTAATTAGTCCATATTTAATTTGAACATTTTCTATTATGTTATATTATGGCAAGTCTTATGCTACATCAGGTGCTATCATCATTAGTCTTCTCATGCTATTTCAGGTGCCATCATCGCCATCATCAGCCACAGCAAAAGCGCCACCAGTATTCATTCCAAGCTTAGAATGCGGTAGTATTATGTTAGTGGTGGAGGGTGAAGGCACTATCGAAAGTTATTATGCAAAACGAGAAAGACAAAAATTCCTAACTGTGAGGCGTGGCGATGTAATCTATATAGAATCACGCGCCCAACTATGCTTCTTGGAGTGCACTCAAGACATCTTAGCATATCGAACGTTTAGCTACGAAGAAGGGCCTGACCATTTGGTTTACAACATTGATAGAACGGCAGTGCCCGAGTCGACTCGTTTCACAGTTCGGATGAAGGGTCATATCAAGCCTTTGTTAATGGATGATGATGCCGAAGTGTTTGATATCGAAAATGAAATAGATGGAATCTGCTAAAATATGGAAAATTATGGCTAGCATGATTTCGTTTTAACTGATTTTGATTTCATTAAAGTCCTTATTCATTTAGAGATTTGAAAATATGGTAGCATATGGCAATGAAACAGATTACCAATCGATTAAAGCACCCAACGTGGAAAAATCATAATCCATTCTGTTTCTAGCTCCTCCAAAATTAATGTATGCTTACGTGAATAGAGTTTCAGTCACTGAAAATTTTCATGAGTTAATAATAATCGTAAATATTAAGTAATGAATTGAATGATATGTTGTCGGAATGTCCTTTAATGGCAATAATGATAAGTGCACTCATTTAAGTGTCAACGTGCTATGCTGCAATACTCTACGTTTGCCAAGTTGCTAGTGCAATTGTTTTATTCGAGGAACATAATGAACTGGGATATGACTACGCTTTTAAATTCCATTTGTCATTCCTTACCTCACCCTTCTATTTATAAGAGAAAGAAAAATCTGAAAGTTGCATGAACAGTAAGCAGTGCTTGAAGAAACATAACAGCTATGTTTTGTCTAATGATTAATAGCAGATATAGATATTGACTGGCAGTTTCAAATGCCCTCAACAAATGCCCTTCTTTCTACATGAGGCTGCATTTGAATCTCGATTTCGCTTACAGTTTTTTCAAATTTTCAAACTTACACGACTACACAGGTCCGACCTCTGACAGACATTCCAATTATACACCAGATTACTTTCAGTAATACACAATATAAAATTATTTTACGGACTTTTTGAATTTAAAAATCACTTCAACTCTATTCTCCATTGATAATATGTCGATTATCAAAAGTAACTAACTAAAAAATTTCAATATGAAAAGACGCACGAAGAACCGTTAAAGGAGAGAATTTACGAAATCTCAACAATGACAGTTCAGAAATGAAAATAAACCACAGATTGTTGCGTTTGTTCGATTGGAAGGAGCCCGAGTTCGAAGTTTTATAAAAGTTTACTAGCGTTCTACGGTTATTTGATTTTTCCTTATTCCCAACTGTTTAATTGATTGATATCCCAATTCACTGTGACTTATTGTAGACAGTATTGATGTCATTCCCGATATAACTAACCTCACCTCCACGGATGACACACGAAGGTACATTCTCACAGAGCCTTTTTGTTCCGAGTTTTTTTTTTGAAAGTCATTTGCAGAACATTGTGCTCCAAGAAGATAATTAAGATTGGAACAGAGATGGTGAAAACAGGTGGATGTTCATGTAATCTTTGCTGCAAGCCAGAGACTAGACGAAATCAAGCCTAAATAATACCAAGTCGAAACTAAGAAATCGAACAGTACATACGCAAGTAACTGTATCGAGACCGTGTGTTGGATGACAATGGTTCCAACCGGAATGAAAATGTGATCCCACAATATCAAAAGCTTATGATGTCATTTGACGGTGAGGCGTAAAATGGCGCGATGAGGGAAGTAACGGAGAGTTAGCTTGGTTTGGTGGCATTTTTTTATTGCATAAACTAAGGGTAATACAAGCACATGCCATTACGTCACATGGTTATGTTTAACGTGAGTGGCTAAAATGTTCTAGTCCAGTCTATCCTTTTGTATAGTTGTTAGTGGTTTTCTGTATGAAGGCATAATTTTATATCAAAAAATTTTACATCAAAAAAAAGCCTGAGATTGAAGTGAAATGCTTTGCTTTCGAAACTTTTTCTTTTTAATGATTTCTTCGTACTCTTTTGTCTCTTGCCCCTTTTTTTTCATTTTTAAATACATACATCTTTATTTATTTCTCTGCGATTTATTTACTAAATGTCATAATGATCTTGACTTCCCTAGTCTCTGTATTTTATGTCCACATTTATATAATTATTGCATAAATGAACTGTTATTGGTAGGAGGGAGTTTGATATTAGAATATCAGTGGACTGTATATATTTGGTGAACAGGACCTGGAGTTGATTAACATTAGGAGTAGATTAAAGGATGCCTTCATTTAATGATTAGGGTGAAGAGAAAAGGTATTCGTTTTTTTAATTATCAATATTGTAAGGAAGGAGAGCTCACAGCGTGCAGGAGCCATCCTTATAATGATATATACTACAATCACTGCTTGAAAATCCCAGATATTGTGTCATTCCATTTTATAATGAATTAAACATAAGTTAGTTTCTATCCTTCCTTATTTCCTCTCTTCAAAATCGAAATTCAGTGCATTGCGTTCAGAAAGACAGATTTCAGGATGTTGCGTAAACTGAAACAGCAAGTGACACAAGCCGTAAACAGTGTTACTCCTTCCGAGGTACTTCCTCTTGTCGTTTGTTGACGTACCCATTCTACAAAAATCATGGGCGATTAAATTTCTCATTAGCTAAACGCACATCGTGTCGTAGAAAGCGATTAAGATGATGAGATAGAAATATGGCGAATAGAAATATCGTTATGCCATTGGCTAGGGAGATTCAGTGAATGATTAATCTTGTAACAGATCGTTCTCTGAGTCTTCTTGACTTTCTTATATGGAAGATTATATAGCAAAGTTGTACTGAAATAGATGGTCATTTTACAGCCTCAAGATGAACCACTGTTTAATGAAAGCGGCACATCTTCAGAAGGATTCCTCTGTCCCGTATGCATGCATTCATTTTCTTCTCCAGATGAGTTGCAGATGCATTTTCAAGTGCATGCAATTAAGCAGGTTAATAATATCAAATATGTTTACTTGCAGTAATTAATTTCATATGCTGCTTTATTCCAATTCGCTCTTGCAGATATAGTAGTCTAGGAACTATAATAGCAAGGAACCGTCCAAGGGCTACTTCAGTTCAATTCATTTCTTAATGAAGTGTTACGTTTTTCAGGTCGGAGAGCAAAAAGTCAGTGTTTCCTCCTCATTTAGTTCACTTGGTGCGTTTATTTGCTTCCGTTAAAAACATTTGAATATTTTTACAAAAGACATTTTTTGTATGACTCTAATACAGAATCGGAACTCGGTTTTGTTTCAATAACACAGTAAAGGTATTTTATTTAGGGAATGGTTTTAATGAATCAGATGTAGTTCATCTCGAATTGATTATGAAAGAACTTAAATCACAATTGCAAGATGAGAAGCGCTATTCATTGGAACTGAAGAAGGAGCTGAATAGGTTGCATGGTCTTATCGCAGATCAGTCAGAAAGATCTGAGGTGTGTAAATAACATAATTAGATCAGTCAGAAAGATCTGAGGTGTGTAAATAACATAATTATGGCACGTTTAATTTTGTTTATCCATCAACATCACCCCAGCAGTAACAAAAGTACTACTATGAACCAAACAACTTACAGGAGTAGAAGCAGCTATAGCTTTAGGTAACCAACTACCAAAAGGATACTGACACCCTTAATAAAAGCAGAAAAAATCAACATAAAAACCAACAAAGAACCAGAAAATTGATAAGAAAAGGAACCAAAGAGTATGTTATTCGTTATCTTCTAGAGGGAGTATGTTATTTGCGCTTTTCTTTTTTTTGATAAATTCTATCAAAATTTTAGGACGAAATACCTTATCTTACACAACAAGTGCAGATGCTCGAAGCTGGCAAAGCATTAGGTTATTTTTTTTTGATTTTTTTCGAAAGGGCTACCTTGTATTTTGAAAAAGATTACGTTTCATCTCTAGCAACGGAACGAATGCTTGAAATGGAGAAAGAAAAAAGTGGAATGAGCCGGCAGATTGAACAATTGAAGCAGGAAAAAAGTAGGTTGATCAAAAAAATTGGAGAACTTACGACGAATGTTGCCAACAAAACAGATGAAATCGAAGAGAAAAATAAGGAAAAAACCGTTCTGGGTGATGAGTTGGTGCGCTATCGGCAAGAGATACAAAATTTGGAAGTGGAAATTGAAGAATTACGAAAAAAACTCGACCAAAGGTGAATTGTAATCTTTGAAAATCTTTCATGATTTTGCACATAATCATGCAATAGGTTTGTCATTTCTTCGTATTTTATTTAACTTATTTCAGACCATCAGAGGATGACGTCAGCGTGC
Source organism: Loa loa (assembly GCF_000183805.2). NCBI lineage: Eukaryota > Metazoa > Nematoda > Chromadorea > Rhabditida > Onchocercidae > Loa > Loa loa. The sequence continues at coordinate 716,444 of NW_018108181.1, read as the reverse complement.
TTAGGACAGAACTGGTGCATGCACAGCAGCTGATGGACACAATAACACAAGAGAAAGAGGAAGAAATTAAGAAAGGTATCGATACAATACGTAATATGGAGCAAGACCATAAAAAGTAAGCTACTTTAATTTAAATACTAAATTTATATCGTTGCGTGAAAAATATTTAAAGAAATGTTTGTAAGATGGGGTTCTTGTTAGGAAGATAATTAACACGTCTTGTCATTTTGTTGGTTATATTTTTCAGGTCAACTTGTGAAATTGAAATTCTAAAAAGTAGTATTGAAATCCTCAAGAATACGATTGCCAAGTGAGTTAATAATAAGTTAATGTCCTGTCGTTTTAGTGATTATATTATAAATTTTTGAGGCCTTCGACTTCATATGTAAGTATAGAATTATTTCAGATTTGACGGTGGATCTAAAAAACTTGTAGAAGAAATCGACGCTTTTAGAAAAATTTGGGAAGTATGTTACTTATCTAATTTGTATGCTTTCCAACGTTGTCGATTATTTAAAGTTTCAATTACAGGAAAAAGCAGCAAATTCAGCTGAAAGAATCCTTGATGTTTGTAAGAAGATTGGCGACTTAGAAATTACTGTGAATAAATGCCGAACGAAAATCATAGATAATGGAATTGAAAAGGATAAATTTTCGGAACTTGAAGATTCAAAAAAATCTTTATTGGAGGTAGTATCGGCGACGATAATGATTTCGAAATATTTTGTTGATATTGAGTTGTGTGATCGGTAAAAATTATTTGAAGTAGACAGTGATTATTTTTTTTTGTTCTTTCAATCATTTTTTTTTTAAATTTAGGTTTGCAAGAAAATGAAAGGTAAAGGGAAGAGCTACGATAAAATATGCATGCGTTAGAAAGAGCTGAAGAAATCCATTTAAATTTATTTTTAAGTCTTTTTTTTCATTATGCTAGCAATATTGTATTGATCTTGATGCATTTTTTCCAGATGGAGAAACAGCACATGAATTTACAGCACGAAATCGTGTTGTTAACGGCTATGCTCGATGAACAAAAGCAGAATTATGCCGAAAAAGTCCGATAAATAATAACCAGATAAATAATTTTTTATCAAATTTTCGAAAGTGATTTCGGTTCTGTTACATAAATAACCGCAGCAACTCTTTAGGAAGTGCAAACGATTAAAGACAAAGAAACAATAATTGAATATCGAAAAGAAGTTGAACAGTTGAAGGAAAAAATCTTCAAATTAGAAACTTCCTTGGCTGAAGCATCCACAATCGAAGATGTTTTGAAGCAGAATTTAAAAAAGGCAAAGGCAAAAGAATCATTTTTGATGCAAAAAGTTTGTTGCTTTTATATAACATATGATTTTTAATATTATTTCTTGCACGGGTTTTCCCACTTGTCTTCATCATTTCTAAGGCAGGCAGACAAGTTCCAAATGTTTTCGTAATTGAACTTTGTTTATGACTTCAATTTGGTCAAAAAATATTTTTGCAGATTTCTGAGGGCAACGGAGCTGAGAATTTAGCGTTAGAACAAATGCATAAGGAGAAAATGGCACTTGAGGAAAGAATGGATGAATTAAATAAAGCTTTAAAGTCTTTAAATATCTCGCACAAAAATACAATATCTCAGCATGAAGAAAGATGGAAAGAAAAGGTTGAGGCTGAAAAAGAAAAAGTGAAGAAGCTGGAAAATGAATTGAGCAGTTTGCGCTGTAACTACATTTCTGCTGAGAAAGAGAATAAGAAAGTTTGTAATCTTTACATTGTATTTTTTTTTTTAACCCTTGCTTGCTCTTAGTATTTTACTACATTTTGCATGGGATTCAAAAAATTGTCGTTTAAAATAAGCTCCGTGACTCAGCATTCAAAAATGTACCATTTTCCATTGAATGATGTTCCACGTTACCACTAATTTGCACTGATTGTGTTTTTATTATTTCGATAACATTGTATTGTAGTACTCTTCATTTTAATTTCAATTTAAATTAAATCTTGAAATTCAACCGTAACAGTACCATAAAGAAATAGACGTAGGACTAAAAGTATTTTTAGATGCACTGCGCAATGGCATCGGTGTGCTCAGGTCAGGATTTGTCCACCTAATTTAGTGATAAATTAGGAGATATTTCCCCATCTTTAATTGTCATCTTGTGTAAAGCGAGTCGTTCTAGTTATCGGTAGTGTTAGAAGAAAAAATGACGATAACCGATGAAAAGAATAAAATAATCGAAACAGAACGTGTCAAATTGAAGACAGCTATTGAAAGGCTTGCGCTAGTGGAAGAAAAGGCGCGACAGTTGGTCGGTCATTTCTATTTAATTTACTATGTTTACATACGGATTTTGAATCATTGTTTCCCAATGCATGTGGTAACTCGCCATAGTCATCACTTATTATGTGTTATGCTTCTGCTTGTTGAATACTGTCAACAATATGACCACTTCGATTAGGGGTTGACGGGAGAATTGTACCTGATTAGTCATTAGTAGTAACTAACGAATTGCTGAATATAAACTGGAACAATATTTCTTTCTCGTATTTGACTTTTAGAAAATATTTGACTTTATAAAATTATTTATTATTGTTGTATATTGTTGTCTGCTTGGGAGTTGTTGAAATTTCCTAACTTTATTAGAATTTATCAGTGTTCATTAGGATAACGAATTGCGTGAAAAAGAAACCATAGCCATCAGGCGTAATGAACAATGTGTGAAATTAGAAGAAATGATAAAGGATGTGCAATCAGAATTGAAGGAAGTGAAAATAGCGAAGAAACAGGTTTGTTTTGGATATTTCACTTTCATTTGCACATTTCAAGATCACTTTTGGGTCAGCTTGCAGTATGTCCACTGTTATTCTTTGTGTAAAGCCAACGTTGAAAGATACTTTTCCCAGGAATTCTGTTCTTCTAAAATAATATTTCTTACAAGTTTTTGGAAAATAAGAAGATTCAGTGATGGGATAGAGTCTGGAATGCTTGTGATATCGTTTTTAATTAGGATTTACAGCAGTAATGTGATACTCTATGCAAATTGATTTATTTTTGGAAAGGTTTTGCTGATGGTGAATGGCTGTGAATAAAAATTAGTTGTACTCTACGTTATTTCAGTTAGAAAACGACTTGGTAGAAAAGGAGGAAAATTCGAGAGAAAATATTCACCAATTGCAGAAAGCAATTTCTATATATAAACAAGAAAAAAGTGTGCTAAAGGAACAACTTGAAAGTATTTTGCAGCAGTTTTCTGCTTTAGTATGTTATGTCTTCACTTAATATTAGAACATTTCAATCTTTTTATATTCGTTTAATATTAATGATTCTTAACCAATCTTTATAAATCATACTGAGATTTATTTTTTCTTCAAATCACTTTATTTTTTCTATTATCCCAGATATTCTGAGTGTTTTGCAGGGGGAAGAGTGTTCGAGACATAAAGATAATGAAGTTGAATTACTAGAGAACATGGGCCAAAAAGAACTGTTAATAGAGGTAAAGGTACTAAAAAAAAAGTGGACACAGCATTCCTTTTCGGAAGCTTTAAACTATCGATTGCAGATATATGTTTTTATGTAGAAAAATATTCCTCTTTAAAACATGAATTGATGAAGTTTTTTGCTTCTTCTATTTAATAGAAGCTTCAAAATCTAGTGTGGAAAGCAAATTTCTAATTTCTAACCTGATCTAAGAATAAGGTGATTTCAAAAAACATGTGCTTCGTGATTTTAAATTATGGAGTAAAGTAAATGCCAGTTGAGGGATTTTATTTGCATGACTTGATAGATGTCATTAATTTTTAAATTAAATTAAAAATAAAAAATCAGAGAATATATGCGTGTTTAGATTTCGAGTTTTATAGGAATTAGAAGAAAAGACCAGTACTTTAGTGGCAAAGTTGGAATCTGAAAAACATAATCATGATGATTCCATAAGAGCTTTGCAATGTGAATTGAATCAAATGCAACAGGATAATACGGCGATATTGACTGCAAAAGAAAAAGTTACATTTTGTTTTTTATGATACATGTTGTGAAATTTTATGAAACAATAAGATTTCTTTAAGCTCATTGTTAAGCAAAGTCGAATAATAGCTAAATTGATCTCTTTAGGAACGCGAGTATAGATCAAGAATGTGTTTTGAAATGGAATTAGAGGAGAGTGAAAGAAGCGTCTCTCCCTAATAAGAACATAGTCAAAAGTAAAAGAAGCTCCAGATTATTGCAAGCTAAAAGAAGATTCATTAAACAAAATTAACAGAGCGATACAATTTGGTGCCTGTGGTGGAGAAACGTTTCTAGAATATATATTTACATAAGCTATCTTCTAGGAATTGGTCACCCAATTGAAAACAATTTCTGAATTGAACGAGAAACTTCATGCGAAAGAGAAGCAGTCATTTGACTTAATGCAAGAGAAGGTGAAATTATTTCTAATCGTTATTTCTAATCTTTGTTTCGTCACGGAGATTGCTAGCATGAATATTGTTGAGCTTCTTTGCGTTTTAAAAGATTCGATATGCTGCGTGAATCGTATTTTCAGTTATAGTCGTGCATAATAGCTTGCAAAAGAATTTCATGTCACTGAAACAAAATTTTTATTAATTGAATCAGCTACCAGCAGTGGTTCCTGCAAAAGTCAATATTGTGAGCAGAAATCCAGAAATAAATTGGCATTATGAATAAAAGTATTAATTTACAGGAAAGGATACATAATGAATTGCGCTTAAAGGAAGAAGAAATATATGTTCTGGAAAATGAAGTATTAAAATTAAAGAAGCAAAATTCGGAGGTATTTGGAATCAAAGCTTTTATTCAAATATGTTCTAAAAATTTTTCAAAGAGAGAAATTAAAAAATAAAATTTCAGTTGCGGAAGGAATTGGATCATCTTGAAAAGTCCATGTTACAGCTCAGAAATGATTTCGAAAAAGAGACTGATTTGCTGAAAAACAGTTTGGTTCGTATTTTAAAGTTTCAAATCTGGCTGTTCCACCAACTTAGAAGTGATTTCAAAAATAAAATTTGCTGAAAAAGAATCTGATCTATATTGTGGAATTCTGAATCTGACTATATTGCACGATCCCTTTTTCCTTCCGAATTTTAATTTTTTACAAAATTAGTTTGCAGGAAAAATGTAAGAAGGATAAAGAAGAAAGTTTGTTGGAACTTTGTGTTCAACTGGAAACAGAAAAAAGTAGATTGAAGGAGGCTTCAAAAGATAATGAGGAAAAGGATGAAAATTTGAAGCAAATGAAAAATGATTTAGAAAATGCCAAAGAAGGTTTAATTGAATTAAGGATTATTCAAAGCGGTAGGTTTTTCTTTTCTCTGATGCGACTCACTGGATTCCTTAATATTGCTGTTTGTGCACGGAAGAATGCTTAGAATACTCTCTTATTATTATTGCTTATTTATAAAATTAATCTATTCCTGCATTGCGGATTTACCTGCAGAGTTGGAGAAAAGGAAAACAGAGTGGTTACAAGAAAAACGGGCGCTACAAGAAAGGTTGCTGAGATATCATTCTATCTTAACATGTACTCTGTAAAACTCAGGATGAACTTCTGAGCAAAAAAATATAAGGAATGTTTACTTAATTTTCAGGTGTTTAACGGCAGAAAGTGATCTTGAATTTGAACGCGAACGAGCTATTGTAAACAAGAGGAATTTCGATGACGTTCAGACTGCTATCCGAGAACTTGGACAAGTAAATCAAAATTTGCAGGTTAAACTCTTATACTACCTGCCATTTTGTTTTGTTGATTTCTGAATCATTAAATTTAAGAACCGTGTTTCTCGTTGAAAATGACGAATTCACAGATTTCATCTTTCAATCCTAAGGACCGCAGCAGTTTTCAATATACTGCTGTAGCTTCAGTTTTTTACCATGAAGTTTTGAACCAAATAAATAACAAGTGTGAAATACTTTATAAATTTTTTCACTTTGCTTGTTTTGCTGATGCATGAATGAGAACATTTTGATATTTTAGATTATTAATATTTTAGATGGATTTTGCAAAACAGATATCACGTAAATGGTTGGAAGATTCAGAGGCTACAAATTGTCATGCATGTGACAAACCATTTACTCTTACAAATCGCAAGCATCACTGTAGACAATGCGGACAAATATTTTGTGCTTCTTGTTCATCATTTACAGCTAAAATTACGTCATCAAGAAATCCGGTTCGTGTTTGTAATGCATGTTATGAAGAAATTATGCATCGGTAGTCTCGAATTTTCGGATTTGAGTCATATACTTTGACGGTACTTGCTTTTTTCTAAACCTGTAGTGATATATTTGTTAACTTTTTTCTTGCCTACAGTTATCATCAATTAGAACAGTACATTTAGTAGTATTTATTTGTTGTCTAACTGCACTGTATATATTTTCAAATATGATCAGAATTTATTTTATTTCGCAAACATTTTTGAATTTTCTAGATTTTTCTTTTTTTTGAAAGTTGATGGACATATACATGGTTTTGATTAATTGAAATATGGCCTTTTGAAATATGAAATAAAAATTTGAAATAAAAATTTTTTGAAATAAAAAGAAAAATTGAAATAAAAAAATTTGAAAATAAAAAAAAAAAATAAAAATTTTCCTTTTGAAATAAAAATTTGAAATATATATTGAAATATGGCTTTTGTGCCTTTCGAATTTTTTATAGTTGTAATCGGTGGGATCGTTTTTTTGCTAGACTTTTTGCTAATGGAGAGTTATACTGTTCACTTCTTCCGGTTGATATATACTGTGATATTGAAGTACATTGTTTTCATGTTTCATCATATTGTGATAATTATTTTGGCTGAGTAGTCAGTACTGTCGTTTTAATTATTTTTTTTGAAATTTTTAAGATTATGTGAATTCAAAATTTATTTCTATAAATGTAAATCATTTTTGTATTACTACAATATGGTAATAGGTCTTTTAGCGGTTGCTTGACAAAATTATTCCCTTCCGGAGCAAATTATCCGCCTGGATATATAGCTATAGATATCCTCTTTATCCACACTTATAAATCCAGTATTGCAATTAAAAAGTAAATGATGAATAGAATAATTCATTTGGTTTATCACGAAATTAATCGTATTTTTTCATTCAGATCTAAAGCACGTGAGAGGAATTGACTGTGGAGAAAAAATTCGGGTCTTCATAGAGATCTAAGACTACCACTTATCCGAGTATCCTGTCTCTATGCGCAGTACTTCAGGGGAATTATTGAGGTGTCATACGTCATTCTCAACTTGAATTCGAGATCCCTACCAATCACTTGGTTGCAGAATAATACAATTGTATTATTGGAAGTTGCACTTATGTTTAATTTCGTTATTTGAACTGACTGGTTTATGGTGGCCGGGTGTAGAAAGGATGTTAAAATTAAGCGGAGCTCTGAGTCTTAGGTTTGAGATAGTGAACCGCAGAAAAATTGGATTTCACAATTTCGAGAAACTTTGTCAATGCTCTAATCTAATCCAATGCGTTTTCTATTAATCGTATAAATGCGACGTGACTCGTCATCATTCTTTGAAAGAAAGTCTTGGATCCGGTTCTTTAAATGCTTGTTTTAGTTGGGAATTCAATGTAGTATATTTTAAGCCAAGGATATGTTATTTTTGATCTGAAATTATCCAATTCTCTGAAACAAAAAACAACGATCGGCAAGCATAAAAATTGCAGTTTTGGAAATTGCGTCAAAGTTCATGAACTACAAACGATTGAACGAATCCTAATTAATCTATCAAAGTTTTCACATGCAACACTAGAATCATCCAAAGTTGAGATGAATGTTTACGGCGTAGAATGATCAGTGACAGAGACATTCAGTTTTGCTGATTACTGTAGCTGGCCACTCCATGTGAATGTGGACTAGTTGTCAACCTAAATCAAAGAAAAAACAACTACCAGGACTGCTTAGATATAGATCTCAGCAGTTACTTTGATTTAATTTGATAGTCCCGAAATTTATTAAAACTTGAAATTCTTCACCAGTGGAATCAACCTACAAATCAGGAAGTTAACTTCCAAACCAATCAGAGACTAATTTCCTGGTCACAATCAGAGCATAAACCATGAATTCTTCAGTAGTAGTATTATTTGATTACTTGAATCAAGCAACAGTATCAAGTTCAAACTTTACGAGATCTTTAGATGAGGGAATAAATTGCGCTTGCAACACATCGAGAATGAATGCATCACGAAAAGTAAATCCTCGCTTGGTTAGAACCACGCCTTCGTTCCTTTTTTTCCTCTCTATTGATGGTAATGGTGACTGTCACCAAATACAAACGACACAGACGGCGGAAATCTACGTCATAGATTATTGTCGGGTACAGGTAGGTGGCAAGCTTCCTGCAACGTCCTCTAAAATTTGAGACTAAAATTGAATTTATATGTGTAATACAGTCGCCTTTAACACAGCATCATTACTGCTGTTAATATTACTGTCGAGTTTTGGAAGGGATACCTATGCCATTGTCTGCACTTATATGGGTGAACAGCATAACGATGGTGATCGATGGGTAAGTGAAATTCAAATTTTAAATTTTAGATAAAAGGAATAGCATTTCCTTTGTAAACTATAAACGATAAACATCTATCTGATTTAAAAGAATGTTTTCGTTCCAGCGCATCGAAAATCTCTTGATACATTTCGGGAGTGCAGTCGTTCAAACTGTAATCACATAGAGATTAAGATGAGCGGAGGTGATTTCAGATAGTTCGATCAGCATTCATTATCAAATGTCACGTTTATCCTGATGGATCCTGGCGAGCTGATGTTGTCGGATGTCAAACACCGAAAGGTACCGAAATGCATGATGGTGACGAGATAGTAGAGGATGATATGGTTCGTTTGATCTTTTGAATGCTGCATAAATTAATTTATAGTTTGCAGGGTTTTGGAGAGAAATTTCGGAAGTACTTAAAGATTGAAATATCTTATATATAAACTACCACAAAGTATCATAGTGACATTGTTCCGGAATTAATTACAACCTTTTGAAAAGAAGTTAGTTAAACTTAATTAAACAACAATAGGAAAGAATTGAGCAAGATTGGAAATGTAATGTAAAGATGATGAATACAGAAGCATTTAGAACACTAAGATATAAATATTGCGAAGGAGTATGAGCAGGAAGATCCCTACTTGATATGAAGATAATTTCCTGTTTTCATACTTCTTTATTTCTATTTTTGAATCAATTCTCAATTTTTTAATCCAGCTTCCCTTCCTCTTTTTAAACTTCCTATGATTTGTATGGAATTATATGAGTAGTTTATTGTATAATTTCTCATAATATTTAAACATTTATAGTAGTTTTTAACAGAAAACCAGACTAGAATCGTTTTTCGTTTTACGCAGAGCTTTTCAGCTTTTGAATTTAAAGTTATTCTTCGATTAAATCTAATCCTTTAGACGTTCCAATGTGCAAAGCTGCCATCAGGCGGATATCAAATGCAGAAACATTATGTAATTCGAAATATTAGTTGTGAAGGGCATGACTTCGGTAAGCATTCCCATATCACTGTCTTACAACTTCAAACAGAAATTTTCCGAACAACTATCATATTTTTATGGATTCAACTATTCAAAGCATTTTTGCATCTATTCGCAATTGTCGCATTACATTTCATAATTTAACAACTATGCAGGAGAGTGGTGGATCAGTAGAAGGAATTTCAATAAAACTTGCACACCAACGGGGACACATATTGTGAATTGCTTAACGGACACCGGTATTCCGATTAGACTAAACACATCCCTTGCACTGAATGGAACTCGATATAAGTTTGTTTCTGTTCCTGCTAAAATATGTGGTTATTCGAATATTATACTCTTTTCGTGATCATAAATTACAGTTTTCCTACTATAATTTATTACCACTAATAATAACGGGTGCTCCTCTCGTTGAACTGTCAGATATCTGTTTGAAGGACTATCAATTAGTTTATTGTACATTCTGAACTGTCATCTATTAACTCTTTCACCATTAAGAATGCATTTTACGGTCAATTGATTGCTAGTTTAGGATTTACTTATTACACGTTCATTATTATACCACCCCTACTACCATACATAGTGAAATAGCTTTTCATTACTGATATTTGGTTACTTCTATTCAATGATTTCACTTCTTACAAGGGCGGACAAAGTATTGTGGGGCGAAGTCATTTCTAAAAAGTCGTTCTCACCAAATAATGTTCTGAAAGCAAATCTGAAAACAAAAATACGCAATAGAAAATGCATAAAGAAGTAATAATCTATGGAAGTCTTGTAGTTTGGTTAAAATCTAAAGCAGTAAGCACTAATTACTTGAAAAGATAATATTGTAAGGTTAGCTTGGTGTCTTTCAAAGCAAAGTGATTTGAATTGCAATCAGTTTTCAACAGTATTTTTAGTTGTACAGTGCATAGCAATGGTGTAGTGACCCTGACACGGGATTTTCCGAGAAATTTTCGTATCGTACCGAAGATTGAGCAAAATTACTGCACTATTAACGATATGCGAAAGAAAACCGGCGAAACGTTCGTTTTTTTCCTTTCAGAATTTTTTAAAATCTATATGTTCCAAAATTTTCACTTTTTACTACACCCTCCTCCGTAACGAATGATTTGTTAAAATTTTATGATAGCCAGATTTTTTTTTTGAATCCAATAGTAACAACGACAGATTTAAAACCTGTCGTTGTTACTACTACATTCATGCTAAATTCATCATGAATGAGTTAAGATGGATCGAAGATTCGAATTTTATTAAAAAATGCAATGAACAGGCTAGAATCACTGTTGAAGCTTGTACCGCCGATGGTTTCGTTATCCATCTCAATTCGAAAATTTCGCGTAATGGTAAGGTGAGTTCTTTCGAGCACACTTCCCATGACATACATATCAATCACCGGTTTCTTACACATTTTCAACCTTTCCGTTCCCCTCCATTTCATCAGTTTGTTTCTATTTGCCGTTTGAATTATTTTATCTTTCAAACATTTTTGAATGTTTTAAAAATAAACCGGTCTAAAACACTAAGATCTGCAAGTATTAAATGAATTTTTATATCTTTTTTTCAATATAAAATTTCAATATCAGTTAGCACAAATGTTTGCGGAATTAAATTCCATACGGGGTACTGATTATATTGATGGGTAAATGCTTTTTGTAACTGATAACAATCACCACTTAATCCTGTAATAAGTAGCAGAGATTTGGAAATCAGTAAGAAGATAGGACGATTTCAGCCGCAGGCAGAAAATTTTGGTCGCTCCTAATCTTGATTTGCGAAAGGTCCCCTTATTTTATCGCTGGAAGAATTCTATTTGCAGACATATACTTGTACTAGCAGTGGTGATGGGAATGTTCTATTCAAAATTGTGCCAATGACTGACAACAGCACTCATGCTCGGTTCATTTTGAAATTAGTCCTTCATTATTTGTTTAAATCTTGCTTTGTTCTTATGACTGCTTGTATCTATATAAATAAAAGAGGATGTAAAAAGAAAAAGTTAACGTTTTCGGCGAAATAATGATCAAAAACAGACTTCTATTTATTCCATTTAGCACAGTGCTTAATTTATAAGTTTAATCAATCATGTAAATAGTAATTTGAGCATTTTAATAGAAATAATTGGGAAGGATATATCCATCATATGTGTTGCTTTACAACAGGTTAAGCCCATTTCCACGTACTCGGAGTGTTGAGAATCGGAGGTTATAAATGAAATGAGGCGAATAAGAAGTAAAGAACTCATTGTTCATTTAATCAAAGTTGCTAAGTTTGCTTTTGATTGTTATTGAGTAGTAAATTAATGAAATTTTCAGATGAAACAAACTGCTTTGTTTGAGGTTAGTGGAATGAACAGATTCACACAGATGGACTCAATACGACAGTCATTATAACGAAGAGTGGATGCAATCTTGATATTTTAAGAACTTTTTTTATTATTTATTGAAACTGGAGCAAAAATAATCCGATGAGTTCCTTAGGACAATATTTTATTAAAATTATATAGAACTTTCGGGCTGTTGAGTGTTTTAAATTTCATTTGAATTTACATATCATTAGAAAGGCTGTACATTATTTAAATGCTTCTATTCAATCAAAAGAGAATTTTTAAACTGAAAAACATTTTCTGTGTGATTTTGAACTGTTGATTTACTGATGAATGGCTTTTGAAATATGATCTACCAATCTGTGGTGAATTACAGTAGGTTGATTTCAGGATGTTGCAGCATGAAATAATTCCTATAACATCGCGAAGATATCTACATTTTGCATTTCAATTCCAACCACTCATCTGCCTTATTTTTTGTTCAAATTAATTGAAATTTTGAAATGAATGTAATATTTGGAATGTGAGTTAAAAACTACTCACATCATAATTTATAGAAAATTTGAAGCCAATTAAAAAAACTGCCCCATATACCAGCAGAAGAATCAAAGTAATGTCATTGAATTAATGTACACAATGCGATAAATCGCACTGAAATTTTTGTCGATGAATCTCAGTTATGAATAAGACAGTTCATAGTAGTTTTGTAATTTTGAAGCTTATACAAACTTTTTGCAAATGCAAATGCATGAGCAATGAGACATTTCGGTTTTTATCACTGTTTGACACATCTTTGTGACATGTCGTACATTTAAAAGTCTTACATTTTGTTTATTTATGTAAAAAGTTGTCATAAAAATTTGTTTGATTAGTATAGTGAGAAATCCACCAGTGGAAAGGTTTATTTGCAGTAAATATAATAACTCAGCCACAAATTTGGAAATAATTTAAACAGTTAAATTATATGCTAGCAGTAACGAATAAGATTATTGGAGTAATAAATAGCAGTATATACAGAAGGAGTGGCATGTAAAATCAAGATGATATGATATTGTTACAGTACAATACAACGGCATGCCTGATCTTTACAACATTAAGACAAGAGCGTAATCAAAAAAAGCGTTGTATTTAAAATATTATGGAGTTTCTCGGTTTTCCAACAAAAGCTAAGCTAATTGAGTTGTAATATTTGGGACTTAAATTAAATTGAATTTGACACGAATTAGTTCGTAAAATCAAGTAAAAGGCTAATGCTAGCAATGTGATTCATTTCGATGATAATAATCATTATAATAATGATTACATTGACTGTGTTGTATTATACATTGTAAAAAGCCATCCTAATATACACCATAGTAAGCCAGTATCCATTTATTTCTCGAGGACTTTAGCCTCCACTTTTAAATAGGGTCATTGGTTTCATCACTCTCATATTTCCATGAAGTTTTCAAATATTACAATTTCACATGCAATGATTTTCCGTCATGCTAACTTCGACATATACACATACGCAGACAGACAGGCACACATTTTAGCCTTTGAGTATTTTAATATGATTATTGAAATAGTATATGACCATAGCAAACTTTGCCAAAGTGAAATTTTTAAACGTCCGTTAAATTACTATGAAGATGAAATAGAACTAAACAGGAAAATGAGCTCCCATTCTTTACATTATAGTATGTAAGGCATTTAATAAATAGCAATTACTAAATTCAAGTGACTTAAGCATTAAACTACCAACCTATTGTTTTCATTTATTGATTTTAAATTCAGTGATTTTTTAATTTGCGACTTTTGTACTATCAATAAATAGTCCAAGAAATGAACTGTGGGACAATATTATTCACGTCAACGACTAAAGTAATTTCACGCGCTGTTCCATACCATTCAACATTTAGCATGAAATTATCCGAATGAAAAAAACCATTTTCTCATGTAATAATCGAATCATCCTAAAGACTTTCCAGAATTCTTCTTCTAAAACCTTTTATATTCTGCTTTTGACATTAGCCAACCACTTGTAAGTCGTCTTTTACAGTATTCCTTATTCCGGAATTATGCAACTTTCACATACCAATGCTACGATACAAACTGTATAACAGAACTTTTACAATTCACCCGTCTTGAGAAAGGAATTAAAAAAGAAAACTTGCAATATTCACAAATTTCATGAGTGAAAAGTTATCTACTCATGTTTTTGAGGGATTTCTGTGATAGCCTTTTGCGCTATATATATATAGCTTTTCAATCATTGGCAGCTATTTCAAAAAGTGTGCCTGTGTGTGTGTGTGAATATGTGTGTGTGTATGTGTGTGCGTATGTGTGTGTGCAAGCGTATCACAATAACGACGACTTTTAAAATATTCAAGTTCATATTGGTATTAATTTTTCTTCGAAATGTTTTGGATCGGTTGTCGGATAATATCGAAAATCGAGATAATATGGATCTGCAAAAGAACTGAAATATATTTTCAGGAGTCATGAATTTGAAATAGGAACGATTTTTTTTTTTCGGAGTTTATCACTTTTTCCCTTCTTCTTACCTTCTTGATGATTACTGATTGGTATAAAAGCGTAAAATTGACAAATTGTCTCGACAGCTTTTTGTGAAAATTTCATCACCTATCTTTCACAGTTAACAATTATTTCATTCCAATTCACTTCATCCAACAATTACCATCGAAACCCTTTCTTTTCTCCGTTTTGTTTCTACTCTCCCTTCTTCTCCCATCCTCCTCATGATATGACAGAGCCGTCTGCAGCTGCATAGCTTCTCGAATGTCTTTGTCATCCTCCCAATCATACGCATCCACAAAGCGTGTCCCCAGTCGTCGAATACCTTTCATGAACTGCAATTGACCATCTCAAGCCCCATACTCTTTACTCAGTTTGCTGTACCGTTTTCAAGCAGCAAACATTTCCACTAGAATATTCAAGATTAAAAAAGCTCAAGATTCCAGGATCACTAAATATTGTATCTCATTTTATTCGGTTTCAAAATATATCTGCCTTTTACGCTTTCCTTGTGAAAATCACTACGAGTTATAATTTCTCCTTCTCTCATTTCAAATTGAATTTATATGATGAGAATCGAAAATATTAACCATTTAACCTGATCATATATAAATTTGTAGTCCGGTCGATCTTTGTATTCCAGTGTCATCAAGTGATCATAAATTGGTGTAAATTCAATTGGAGTTTTCTACAAATTAAACTATGCTGAAATTACTGCGTTGCCAAACATTAACTCGACCAGTTTGGAAACATCAGCCATATTCAATATTTTAATTTTGAATTATATCTTTTTTTAGTTTTATTATCTTTTGAAGAAAAAACTGCAAGTTTGTGAAATTTTTTCTAAAGATGATGGAGGAAAAATGACAACATCGTCCACTTAATTACCTTAAAAAGCTTGTCCGTTGTAATTCCTTCTTTCATTTGCAGTAACACCTTCTCGTCTTTGATCGTATTCCATGGCAGACCAGAACATAGCTCGATGAGCATGTAAAGCAGGGACAACAGGTCATCATTTCTTCCCTGGAATTCACTCCAATCAAGATAATAGCGCATAAGAACTTTGCACAGTTGTCAGGTCAGTCCATGAATGCATATCTAACATTAAGGAAAGATGGCTTACTGTAATATGAAGAGATGTGATATCAGAAGCTGGAAGGAGCTTAAATATTCACATATCTAACCTGTTCCATACGTCGATGAACATTCGGCGAGCAATACCGTAATGTACCTCGTAGCAAAACGCGTTTCCTAGGTTTTCGTAGTACAACTTTTCGTGTAGTAGTATCCTCCAGAACAAATGATCTTACCATACCTATTGATTGATCATTGTCTAAATTTCAATTAGATGATTCTGCAAACTTGAAATTAAAGATTCTGCGTAAGTAAATAAACTATGGGTTACCATAATCAATCATGAAAATGGTTCTGCAATCCCGTCCATTTATGCCAATTACCATATTACCTGGTTTGACATCCCGATGGACGAAACCAATTTCGTGAAGCTAAAAGCTAAAAATAGTGAACATAATGCTGAGATGGTCAGATGAACTTGTCAAATCTGAGAAATCCTTCAGCAGTTACCTGCCACTGATAATTACATATACTTTCAGCTAAATGGAAATTACCATTTTAATAGCGAACAGGCATTGTACTGCGATGCGTAAAGTTGTTTCAAATGAGAAATGATCATCATCTCGTTTTATTTTGTTGATACCTTTCATTTTTCTTAGAAACATCAAATCTGGACCGCACAATGTCATCACGATGAAGCTGCAAATTCTCAGAAAAAAGCATCTAGAGATCTTCATACAATCTAGCACAGGTACCATAATCTACTGACCCCTTGTAGAAAGGTTGCACAGGTCGGGAAGGTTCAGTTCCCATTTTTTATCATATGCTATTTCTTAATACTAACTCTGATAGCATTGGAATTAACTCCAAAATTGCATATTCAATGCAATTACATATGCTCGAAAAACAGTAACAACACTAAATACACTAAATTACATTAAGATTGTAAAGTGCTGAAAATCGTTCATTCCCGAAAAATGAACTTTTTAAAAACTATCAAAATCTTCACAGTGGAAAAGTAACTGAATTTGTTAAATATAATAAATTCATTTATATATTGAACATTTAGTTTCAGTTATTCCTTCACAAACAAGAATATTAGCGCACATTTGCTAAAGATTTCAAGTAAATGTCGAAGTAAATTTTATTTCAATTGACATAATATGATGGACCATATAATATCCAAAATCATATACTGTGGTTTAACCAATTCAACATTCTATCGAATTCTCGCAAATAGAACTTTACTAAAAAGCTCCAAAGAAAGCTGCACAAAGTGGCGTAATTGGAGATGTCGTAAGAAAAGCATGTGATGGAAGGGACTGCTGTATCCGCTCAGCTTGTTCCAGAGATTTCAAAAATTTCTAAGCAATGACTGTCCTGTTCTGTTCTAAAATTGCAAACAGAAAGACCAGAGAAAGAAAGGCTTAGATGAACCACATATCCATGAAGCGCTGTTGCAGAATTAGACAAAAGATAAATCTCTTCATTGGACGTAGACAATACAGATATGCTTAGCAGCTTTGTCTATTTCAAGAGTTTCTCTTCAATCTCACATCTTTTTCCGAAAATCAGTTAAATACAGACTTATGGTCGATCTAGGCCTGATCTTCGACGTAACACAATCCTTTATTTTTTCGAACTAAAAACAACCTGTATTTAGGCCTTTTTCCACAATGTAGTAGACGAATGGTATTTTTTGAGGCGCTACTCAACTTTCCTAAAACGTAAGCTTCCAATTTCAATACACCTCCATCCGGTAAAGTTGTTGATTCGACCTTAAAGTTCTAGGTCAATTAAATGAAAATATGTGGCGAAGTCATCCTCAACAACGATGTTTCAGCACTTTGATAATTTGAAGAACTTTGCGGCTTCGTTTCATCTCCCAAAACTTTTCACTCTCTCTAAAATTCTGCACTGTGGTAGGAAAAACAAATTACTTTGAGTGCTGCCGTAAAATTTTTTCGTTTAACATGAGCAACTTCATAAACTGCACCACAACCACCTGCTCCAATTTTCTCCATGATCTTCCATTGTCCTTGGATAACCTAATTTGTATGGTATCAAAATGTATGTATGAATGTTGGTCACTCTGAATAAAATTTGTGCAGAAGGCATAGCCTATCTTTCGCTAGGGTAATTACATCACTGATGAAGCCATAATAGTGACCATCCTGATTATGTGACACCATTCTATCCTAACACTCTTAAGATATATAACATTCCAACGACTTCCTCCGCTCTCACTTCTTTTAGTAACGAGTTATCTTCTGAGTTCCCTATAATCGAACACACACGATAAAGTATTAAAATGTGACACTCAAAATATATTATTCATTAAATATTCCCGACAGCAATGACCGCTGCGCAGGAAGATTTTAAATATAAAACGACAAAACTAAGCACAGTGAGATGTTGATAAAAAACCCTACTCCTGGAAATCACTGTGAAATTAAAAGGCAAAAAACCTTTCCCCACTACTTCGCACTTTGCAAACAATCAAAACTGCCAAAACCTTGACGAACCTTGCCTGGTCTGAAATCAGGTATTTCGTCTTCATCACCCATTAAACCGACTCAAACACTGTCCCGACTCCAACCCACCAATGTACCCCAGTGTGATTAAAGAAATAGCAATGTGCAATCCTCGCACTTATTCCATTTATATACTTGAAGCACAATTTGAATGCATCTTAAAATTATCTTAAGGCTGACGACGGGAACAAGCGATGCACAAGAATAAGATCTTATTACCTCACTACATTTGAATCCGTTAAGGGCTTTCTTGAGATGAACATTTATTTTGAAAACAT
>NW_018108181.1:689345-698138 GCF_000183805.2 Loa loa | reverse complement strand
CAGATTAAATGTATTTCTTGAAAACTGAAAATCAAACTGAAAAAATCAACTGAAGCTAACCAATTGAATCTAATTTGTAGATGTAAGCAATTGAATTGTCAATGTTACGAATCTCTTTCCGGAAGATACATTTGAAAACATTCTAAAAAAGTCCGTACTAACTTTTTTTTCCTTTTATTTTTTGTTTTTTTGATTCACTCAATAGTATGCAAATTTGTTTGTAAAATTTACCCTAACATAAAAGACAGACTGATCTTTGGCTGCCAATATATATTATTCATTAAATATTCCCGACAGCAATGACCGCTGCGCAGGAAGATTTTAAATATAAAACGACAAAACTAAGCACAGTGAGATGTTGATAAAAAACCCTACTCCTGGAAATCACTGTGAAATTAAAAGGCAAAAAACCTTTCCCCACTACTTCGCACTTTGCAAACAATCAAAACTGCCAAAACCTTGACGAACCTTGCCTGGTCTGAAATCAGGTATTTCGTCTTCATCACCCATTAAACCGACTCAAACACTGTCCCGACTCCAACCCACCAATGTACCCCAGTGTGATTAAAGAAATAGCAATGTGCAATCCTCGCACTTATTCCATTTATATACTTGAAGCACAATTTGAATGCATCTTAAAATTATCTTAAGGCTGACGACGGGAACAAGCGATGCACAAGAATAAGATCTTATTACCTCACTACATTTGAATCCGTTAAGGGCTTTCTTGAGATGAACATTTATTTTGAAAACATAGAAATATAATTCAGCAAGCAGAACGAAGGTAGCGAAGCATGCATCAGTTTCATATCCCTAAATTTATAAAAGTCAACAAGGCGACAACTCAACAACAAAATATTTCGTACGATGCACTAAACTGACTGTTAAAGAATCTTTCCCACATTTTTGATGACAAATAATCATGGGTGCAAAAATTAAGTTGTGAATGTATGAAAATAATAGTACAGAATAATCTCGAACGTGTAAAAATAACAGTATGTAATTGCTGCTACTTTATTGCATTTCAACAACCCTATCGCTGTAATTATTACTAGAGGTAAAATGATCATTGCAAATTAAATGAGACATAGATGGAGGATATATACTTCATTGTTAAATTCTAAAAATGTCTAATTAGATATTAGCAGATTCCAGATATGTCGACCGCAGCAGTAAGTTATAGCAATGTCAGTTATTTTTATTAGGAAATGAGATCGTAGTTTAAAATACTGCAGCAAAGGTGATCAATTACTCGGCAAAAATCTATGCATCAAGATCACTAGGATATATGTGATGGGCATTCAAAAAACTGAGTTGAATTGTTGCCAGAGATTTACAGTAAAATTTGCCGGACAAAAATATCCGTAAAAGAGACTTCACTACGATTTCTCAGTATTACAGCATGCACAGTAGATGGAACAAAAACAGTAGAAAAATATTCTTTAGAAACCAGAGAAAAGAAATTCTTTAGAAACCAGAGAAGTTGGAAACAAATCTGTTAACACTGAGTTTAATATTAATTTAAACACCAATAAAAATGTAGGAGAACATTTAGTTGTAATCATTACTATTAGGAGATGGACTTGCATCCTTCATCGGCTCATCACTGGTTTCAGGAATAGCAGTACTATTCTCAGCACCACCACCATTCTCAGTAACTACTGCACCGATCCGGGATCCATTTCTTTCCGGAGAATGAGAACGGGAGCGTGCACTTCTAGAGCGGCTGCGTGATTTCGAACCTCCGCCTTCCTTCTTTGGTGTAGGCGAACGTGATTTCGAACCAGTGCGTGAACGTGACGACCGACTACGTGAGCTGCGTGAACGCGAATTGGATCGATGATGAGAACGGGAACGACTACAAGAACCAAAGTAATTACAAATATGATACAAATAATATCTATAACATAATAGGAAGAATCAAAATTACAGCAGAAACACCATATACGTCACTCCTATAATATACTTTTACCTTCGACTATCCCGTCTTTCCGAATCGTCAATCAATTTCAGCTTGCGCCCATTCACCTCCTTTCCTTGCAGCTTGTCAAGCGCCCTTTCAAGATCATCTCGTGTTAAGAAGCACACAATCCTGAGAAATACAGTATTCAATGAAGCACAAAAGTACAGGATGTGAGACATTCAAAAACCCTTGTGAAGCGAGGAAAACAAAAAGCAAAAGACCTTACCCTTCATTTGGATGCTGCTTGTGCGCATCTGCAAAAGTTACTTCACCAGCGGTTCGCATAATATCTTTAAGATCCTGCAAAACAACATCGTTATCAAGTAGTACCAACGAAACAGAAGTACAATAGGAAATGGATCGTATACCTTCTGCCTTTTAAGAACAAGATAAAGCACCGTTAACCATCAAACCCCTATGCCACTACATCCTTTTATTCACAAGTTGAGTCGAGTGCCAAAACTGTTTCCTATCTTCTCTTAATGTGTATTATTTCTTTCCAGACCATCTCATCCTGTTGTAGCAACTGTATTTCTAATCTCACATTTTTGATGCCAAACCGGAGAGCAAGAAAATGCTGAAAATGAAGAGAAAATTTTCCGTTTTGAAGAAACTTCCGAACAACGGAATCTTCGCATACGCTCGTCAGAAAGAAAAAAAAAAGCTACCATCCAGTAGGCTTATCTTGGTAAATGTCAAACACCTTTTGTTTCAGCGATACGAAAGATCGAATTTATTTTTAGAGAACTGACCAGATCATGTTCTGATGTGGCCCTCACGATGCGGCAGTACACCACCACTAGCCTCAACCTGCGACATCAGAACGAAACGAAACAAGCACCGAACCACGAGCCCGGGCCCGAACGCACCAATAATAAGACGCCTACGCACCAACGATAAACCATTTTGAGCTGCACCAGCTCGCGACTACCTCCTGGCCAATTTGGTGCCTTCACTTCGGCCTTATCTTTATGAACAGAATTAAGTGGCCATCGAACGCGCTTCATAAGGTTGTTCCAACAATGCGCGTTCGATGTAACAGGAAAAAAAAAGCTAAAAATCTAAATATTTTCCGATTTCTATTTTTCCACATATCAGCAACACCTCAAACAAAGGTGTTATCAAGGAGTCAAAATTTGGCCGTTTTTTCTGCTCAATCACCGGGAATTATACAGGTTTCGTCGCGAGTGCGTGGTGTTTGCCTCCTTCCCTTAACATGTACATCACCCTCAAACAACGACGTATGCATCAGGTAGTCGCACACAACGTCCCAACATCACGTTATCTCACCTGCCACGAACAACGAGACGAAAGGTTTTCAACGATCAGTCGATAGCGTGTTTGTTGTGGTGGACCATATCTGAAAACACAATTTTTTATTTAAAACAGTCTGTGTAACATATAGCGATCTGATAGAACTAGAAAGACCGATAGAATCGCAAACAAGACATGCTACACTAGCCTTGATTCACGTCTCGGTGGAGGAAATCGATCAAAGCCCCCAAATCCCATACGACTTCGAGGTCCACGGCGTGAAAATTCTAAGATCACGCGTTCACCGCACAACTCTTTCCCGTTCAACTCATATACTGCATCGTCTGCATCCCGCGGATCATCGAATTCCTATAAAAACTTGATTTTCCCGTGTTTTTCCAAAGCCAAATTCAAACAATGCAAAAAGCAATCCTAAACAACAAAAACTCTTCCCACTTGATTTTGGTGGATAATCGAATACTGCGCTTTGTTCGATCCTATTATGCAAAACACTTCTATACGGTCGGTTAAATAGCCAATCTAAAGGATTTCGGATCACCTCCCTACCCAAGAATTATAGTACCGCATATCTCTGATTCTCATTTAAGAGAAAACCATGTAAAATTCACATTCCACTGACAATCCATGGTATAGTTTAGTACTTACTAAACAGAAGTCCAATGAAATGATTACAAAAAATAATGAGATTACAAGTTAATCAAATTGACCATTTAGTAAGCATTCAGTAAAAGTGGTAGTCAACAACAGTTCTCAAACAAAAATGAGCTATTAGAAATATTGCATTCACCATAATAAAAGACTTGGATGTGCCATTCGTTAACCTATATAACTGATATATAAACTGATTATGTTCCATATATTACCACCACATGAAGTTTAATTTGCTAAGACAGCCCATTTCTGGCTATCAGTTCCTAGGCGAACCGAAGTTAAGCTCATAAATGAATGGAAAATGTGTGTATGCATACGTTGAATTGTTTTTGGTAAACAGCATCAAGTCAATAAACTAAATACCATAGCGTATTATACCTTTGTACATGTGTTATGCACAAAACAATATGATGAAGCGAACATACGACAAGCTACGCAATACATAAGTGGATTACGAGGATGTGTGAAGTAGGTCTTAACTCTTCCTGTAACCACAGTGAATATGCAGAAGAAATGACAGAACAAAAGATTACTTGACTCAGCTTCCCCAAAATTATTCTGAAGCAGTAATCGTTTTCATGACTGAATTAATGACATGAAAAACGGGATGAAACTGAACAAAATTTAAGCATCTGATGGAACTTCAATTTCGAAAATGGCGATTGGTCGACGAAGAGCAATGACCAAAGAGGAGATATCAAGGAGAGGATGTATCCAAAAAAAGAATTCACATGAATCACTTACCACAAAACCGAAACCATTCTTCAGAACAATATCACGTATACGTCCATAACCACGAAAGAAATGCTCGATATCACGTTCGGATGCTCTATAGGACAGACGCCCCACGTAAACACGCGCGCTCATGTTACTCATCCTTACCGATAACCAGAATATGTTCAGAATATATCTGCAAAACGAAGCCACTCCACACTAAAAACTAATCCGCAACGCAGCCGCAAACGCTTCTCAAGACATTTCAAATTAGAATAGGCCTAAACCGACTCTGATAAAGACAGAATGGAGTGCATTAGAAAATACTTCGGAATTCTGGAGAGAGTAAGACAAAAGGGAATATCAAAAAAGGAACCAAAGACGTATTAACTGAAGAATGCGTATGTAATGTGAAATAATTGTGACATTCTTGCAAAAAACACTGAACAGAGTGCGTTGGTCCAGACAAAGGACAAATAGAAAATAGCATGTAATAAGTGCAAACACAGAGAAGTGGATGAATACACTCACGATGCTATGGACTTTTAGCATACACTCAGGATAAATGAATGGCAACCATCCAAGTCACGAGCAGGTTTAAAGGCAACTAGCCAAAGGTTTAGATAGTGGGCAGGTAATAAAGAGCGGCAATGGCCTTTCGGAAGTGGAAGAGCCAGGCAGTCCTCTTGAGTAACATCTGCTTATTGATGGTGACACTTATTCACCTTTGTATAATAATTACTGCTCAGAGTGTGCAATTAGGAGCGGCTTTTGTGCTGTTTGGATTTCAGGATATGAAGCGGATTGTTTCTAATGTTCTACGCAAAGTAATTTCGGCGCATTACATTACTTCGAATTCACATAGAACGCATTGCGAACGAGTTATCACTGTTATGGGTATTGAAACTAGGTATTTTTTCCAGCTAACGTTAATTTTCGAGACTTAAGCTTCTGATTCTAAAATTAGATCACAAAACGATAAACTTAAAGAAAATGCAACCAGTGTTAATCCTTTAATGCATTTGCACATTCTGCTATTTCTGTGGATTCTTCTAGGTGGTGCAGTCTTTAGTTTTAAAGTTGTCCTTCTCCCACTCATTATCCCCTTTTTTCCTTAGCCAAGTTAGAATAGAGTTGCGAATTGGAAGGACTGGAAAAGAGACAGAAGAGGTCACTGAAATATTCACTGACAACGAAAGGATAGGTTTAAATTTTCCATAACATCACTTCCTGTGATAACGAATTTGAGGTCAGTTGTGATGATACAGCAATATGTATTCTGAACAGTGACAAGAAGATTCTCAGTTCTCGTCGCTATGTGAATCGCGAAGTACAAAAAAGGCTTAGAGGAATCTGCCCTGCTGCAGCGGCTGATCAGGTCCATTATTTCGACCGATATATTTCTACTTTTTTTCCTCCCAATTCTGAGGAACTCATAAAAAACCAGTTTTTTGAATTAAAGAAATGATCGTTTAGATATCAGACGCGAATTCAACTTCATTGCCATTTGAAACACCTTTATGTTTCAAAGCAAAGTAGATAATGTAGATGAATCAGTTATGTTTTCAACGTTTATGGGAGACATTTGTAGCACCGATCATACATCGATCTATTTGTTGACGAATGCTTGGATGAAAGTGGGATGCGGCTTTGTAATCTGGACGGTGTAGCAGTAACAACACGACCTGGTTTAATCATTTCTCTTCGAGTTGGTACTGAAAAAGCTATCGCTTTAGCAAGGTATATATGTTTGTGGATTTTCTAAGTTTAAACCAGGCATCATAAATCTTATGAATACATCTCTTTTTTTTTGACTTACAGGCTTTTTAGAAGTGGAACTTTGTTTCCACATTGTGAAACATTTCCTGAAATTCTACTGCAGTTTACCAACGTATATTAGGAAAGGCTGCATATAGCTTTACCATTGTATATTAGGAAAGGCTGCATACCGCTTATACCAGTTCATCACATGCAAGCTCATGCAACAATTGCTACTTTGATGAAACAAGTGTCTTATCCATACGTATCTGTTCTCATTTCTGGTGGACACTCAATAATAGCTATAACTAACGGACCAGACGACTTTGAAGTTCTGTTGACCAGTACATCCGGTAGTCCTGGGGAATGCATTGACAAGATTAGTCGGGCGCTTAATTTCAAGGAACCGGAGCTGCTTGGTTTACATCCGGGAGCTGCCCTAGAAGTGATGGCGTCAAGGTTTGTGTTAATGGTTTCCATTTGAATTTCACTGCTCTGTAAAAATTTTTTTTTCTTTGCAAATCAAACAGTATTTTTTGCCAAAAAGCTTGCATTCAGATCGTCTGTGAATGGCTTCAAGCGGTATTCAATCGATATAAATAGATTTCTGAAAATGGATTTACACTTCAATTTTTCATGGATCAAGGCTACGTACTTGGTCATGATTTCAAGGCAACGCATTCTCAATGTTCCTGATTTTTGTGCAAGCGTTCAGGTATTGATAGCCATAGATTTTAGAATTTTGTAGCTTTTTTTTGTTTATTATTGTTATTATATGAAACTGCAGAAAATCACTTTTCAGGAAACTTTTGCCAGTTGGCATGCGTTGTTCAAAGATAATGTTTCAGCACTCCATCGCAAAGTACTTGGTCGAGAAATTAGATTGTTGCTTGCAATATTTGAACGATTCCAACAAGGTTTTGTTACCCAAACTGCTGATCTTATTTGTGTGTTGAAGTAATAAAATGGAGTTTCCTGTATTCGATGTCGTTAAACTTAGGGCTCTATATTTCCATGATTCAGCTTTGAATGGCATTCCTTGGAGCTACTTTATTTCATTTTAACCTTTGTTTTCTTTCCAAAATAGTTGGATTACTGCATTACTGCAGATCCCACCTCGCAATCGCTTAGTTTTCGTTTCTGGCGGTGTTGCTTCGAACAAATATATATTAGCCAAAATTAGTGGTGCTTGTGAATCTCGTGGTTACAGTCTCTGTGCTCCTCCACAGTTCTATTGTTGCGATAATGCAGAAATGATAGCTTGGAATGGTATACAACTGCTGACGAAAGGGCAAGTTATTCACATTTTGTAGTGTGCAATTTGAAAACAGTAAACATTCAAAAGTAAGTGGACTTTACTATCAGATAATTGAAAAGTAAAAGCTCAATAACTGGTCAAAGCTGTTAATTCCTTTTGGTTCTTGAATCTGTTTAATCAAATAAAATTGCGTCATGCCGCATTTTCCAGTGGAGCACATTAGTTATGTCGCTTAAATGAAAGATGAATTCTTGCTCGAATGAACTTACTCATAAATTATTTCTTAGTTATATGTCGATCCGTTAGTATTTCTGACAAATGTACATAAAAGTCTTTTAGTTTCTGCATTATTTTTAGAGCTTTTTTCAGGGCAGCTTCCGTTATATTACCTGATAAAATACCTGCAAGTATCTTTGTTTCATCGCGCTCCCGTATTGGCGTCGATATTTCTCAAGATCTTCGAAAATATCTGGCCATGACTTATGAAACGTCAGCAGAAGCAGCAGAGAGGCGTAACAGGGAACACTGGCGTAACACTTCATTCAAATCATAAACCATAGTAGAGTTATATTTTCCGGAATGCAGAGATGACAAGCATTTTTTTTAAAGATTATGTTATCGAACCAAGATTCAGTGAATTCCTCCTGACCCAAGATAATTGAAAACAATATGTAAATTTTATCATTAAATGAACAGAGAAATTGTTACGTTCCAAGCTGCTATTCGTTTTGGAGACTAAATCTTTCATTAGAAAAAGTAAACATATGCACAATGTTTCCAGTAATCGAATAATGAAGTTCAACTTAAAGCTTTTTCACGATTTGGAATTCTTGAAATAAAATCCAACCATTTACTAGAGTCGGAACTCAATACTTATTAAAGTATTATAAGGCACTAAGTCCCATCCAGATCATATTTTTTGGAAACCGAAATGAGATCGAAAACGAAATCCCACAAGCTTCTTGAAATGATCAGATAAAGAATAACAGTGATTATTTCAGGGAAAATTTAATCGGTCAACTTAATAAACCGAATTCCTCTTATCACTGTAATCTGCAGTACTCCCCAAATTTTTCTAAAACTCTTAGATGAGAAACAAAGACAACGCTGTTTCCGATCAGCAATAACTTATATACGCAGTTCACAAATCTACTGTTGAAAAATGCTCGACGTT
>NW_018108181.1:666929-689271 GCF_000183805.2 Loa loa | reverse complement strand
ATTTCTCAAGATCTTCGAAAATATCTGGCCATGACTTATGAAACGTCAGCAGAAGCAGCAGAGAGGCGTAACAGGGAACACTGGCGTAACACTTCATTCAAATCATAAACCATAGTAGAGTTATATTTTCCGGAATGCAGAGATGACAAGCATTTTTTTTAAAGATTATGTTATCGAACCAAGATTCAGTGAATTCCTCCTGACCCAAGATAATTGAAAACAATATGTAAATTTTATCATTAAATGAACAGAGAAATTGTTACGTTCCAAGCTGCTATTCGTTTTGGAGACTAAATCTTTCATTAGAAAAAGTAAACATATGCACAATGTTTCCAGTAATCGAATAATGAAGTTCAACTTAAAGCTTTTTCACGATTTGGAATTCTTGAAATAAAATCCAACCATTTACTAGAGTCGGAACTCAATACTTATTAAAGTATTATAAGGCACTAAGTCCCATCCAGATCATATTTTTTGGAAACCGAAATGAGATCGATAATACAAATATCAAGATAATGCAAAAATTTCACACAAAATGCATACAGAGTAACGTAAAGCGATACTTATGACGATTAACTAGTAATAATTTGAATGTGCCCATTGAAAAATGGAAATAAGGCACAGTCATGCTCAATTTGTACATCGAAGAAAGTTTAAAGGGAACTAAAAAATGCAATGGTGACCCAAGTCCTTGGGGATCTTCTACCTTGCAAAGTTTAATGAAGTAGGACAGATAATTTCATAATGGAGCAACTGGAATTAGTTCGAGGAAGTAGTGTCATTTTTTGCTCCCTATTCCTTTTCCGACTTAAAACGCCGAAATCTCAAGAAGCTTGGTAGGCATCTTCCAAAGGATTTTGGGAATTTTTGAGTAAAGCGTGTGAAGGGTTTGGATTAGAGAAAAAAAGAAAAACGGACATACTGTTGTGGTGCAAAGTCTACAGAGAAATATAAAAAGCAGCAGTAGCAGGGGCCTGTGACCGCACTTTAATGTACAGTAGTAGTGGTATTTCGCCCGGATTACTTGGTTTAACTTACTGCAGCCAAATCCGTGACAGTTGACGATGAAGCTGAGGGGCACAGGACTGAAATAACAATAAATCCTTTTATCCTTTCACTAATAGACTATTTTGCTAGCAGAACAGCGTTCTTGTTTCCCGTCGTCATTACGCCACATTGCCAATCGTGAAAAAAGGTCAACTTATCAAGGGAAAATCAAGATTCTGAAATACATTTAAAAATGTTCGGAGAGATTCTACAAGTGGTTCGGGAAAGTCGAATTTTATAACTCAACCAAAAATGTTACCAGTCAAGATGTAGTCAGTGAGCATGCTTGGCACGGCGGCACTGTTTTCATCAATTGCTCGCAACACTGAAATTATTCCTAATTTAGGACTCATATAGCACAGCAACTATTACTTTTCCAATCGAACTAAAGTAACATTGCCTTTACCAATCAATAGCAACTAGAGTAAGTCATCGACAATTCATCAAACAGTAGCTTTGGGATAGCACCGACAAGCAGTAATGCCACCGCTAGAAAATGAGGTGAACAATGAATAATGCTGCTTAGTTTAGGAATTAGATTAAGAAAGAAATAAAAACTGAAATAAAATGATCACATTTAATAAGCGCCATCAGTGTATTCATGTTTATGGAAGGACAATTTTCATCGTACGGAATTGTCGCCGTCATATACTACAAAACATGATACTCTAAATTTTTATGATTTTTTGAGACAATTTAATACCATAAAAAGGATATGAGTGTAAAAACTGCAGCTTTACGACGCAGAACAGCTCAATAAAGTCCTACATCGCATGTATCTTCTGCTTTAAGATGGTCTTATCGAAATTCGCTCAAATCAAGAGGCAACTCTCGTAATCATCTGATCCGCTGTGTAAATTACATAAAATTAATGTCCTATTGTAACAATAAAAAAAGAACATCTATGGCAAAGTATAGATTCAATTCCTCCTGACCAGTTTAAATGCACGATGTCGAACTATAAAAATATGAAACTGCATTTAAACCTCTCAATCTCACTTAAAATTAAAGCAAAGAATTACAATCCGTAAATTTACAAGTCCGATTAAGACTGTAACATGAAATGCTTGCATCCAGATCTATTACAAATGCAATTTTAAACCTGTGGCAATTGTGACGAATCAGTTTTCAACGGTTTACGTTTTCGCTCGTTGGTGAAGTGTCTTCGCCGATTCTGTATAGATAAAAGCAACGATATGAATGTATTTTTCATTTCCTTCTCATATTCCAATTCATCACGATGTGCCAACTGCTCCACCAAACTGTCATTGTAGACCTGAAGAAAAATAATGTAAACAAAGGGGAACATGTAAGATCTTTAACAGTGATGTAGGCTATTACTATTTAATTCTGCTTCCAGAAAAATGACTGCAATTCTGATATGCTCTAGCGCTTCCATAAATCTTACAAATACTTCCATAAATCCATAAATCTAAATTCATAAGTCTTCCATAAATCTTACTTCCTTAAGAACCGTTATATTAATCCAACTACTTTATGTCATTTACTTATCATTTGCATCTCTTGACTATAAATCAACTTTATATGAAACATATTTTTACTTGTATGAGTTGTTCCATTTCAGCACTCAGAGCAAGCAATCTGCTGTACGAAAATGATTCCAAATCTGAAATTTTAAATACTCAAATTACACACAGTCTACCTAAGTGAAGAATTTTTTGCAAAGGAAAATTATGAAAACTAAAATTTCATAGAGGAAGACACAAAAAATGAAATAATAAAGGCAAAGTATAGAAAAGGAATGAGTCATTGGAAGTACTAAACTTCCAATGAGTCATTGGAAGTATTATTAAACTACCACATAAAGGACCTTCATACTCATGACAAAGGGTTAAAACTGGTGATTTTCCTTCTTTTGAGAGAAATTCAAAATGTCCTTTCTTGAAATGTGACATGGGCTAAGAGCTTTAAGGCAAACGACACTGACAAATAAGTAAATGCTGTACATTCCAGCGCCGAGATGCATGCAGTGGAAGGGCATGCTTTGAGAAATTTTGCATTCGATGAATGTAACAAGGACAAGTTTGTCCTTAAATTGAATACTTTCTAAAATCTATCCAACTGAAGTTGATGAGGAAAATTATAAAGCTTTGGAAATTGACTTTGATGATTCCAATCCCTCTTTCTTCTTTAAAATTCATCACTTTTATCATTTATATATATTTGTTGTTAGATTTGACGGAAGAAACTGATTTGCCTCCAGAAATATTTAAAGATATGGCAGAATAAATGCTTTTCATTCTCTTTCACAGTAGTTAAAAGTACATTCCATCAAAAGTACTTACCTTCCAAGACTGGAAAATATTGAATAATATATTATTAGCTATCAAGAAATTTCCGTAAAATGCATATCGACCAAATTGTTCTCTGGACAATTTATTTAAAATATTTCGAATATTTAACTAAGTCAGCAAAATTACAGTACATACTACCATACCTACTCATATGTATGAATTCGCGAATGTATGGCAACTTTTATCTAGGTATACTTCCCTTACATTAAGATTATCTTCCACTAAAGGTAACATTTGCACTTACTTTCAGAATTCGACGTAATGACAATGGCCTGTCGCAGTTTGATATCTATATCATACTGTCCATTTGGCAGTGGTGAACGCATTGATGAATACATGCTATCCATCGATTCCATTGTTCGATCAGTCATTACCGATCCCGAAAAATCACACGACTGAAAATTCTCACAGAATCTCTGTTATTTCTATAACAGCTGTGCCGAACATACTTCAATTTTTTCATTCAATTAATTCATATGATAGCAATGGATAAAATGTTGAACAAAGTCCAAAATTAACCTGAAGCATTTGGTCAATTTCTTCGATCACTTGGTCGGCAGTTTGTGGAGGTGACTCTGATAAAGGACCACGCTGACTAATCAACTGATGCATATCTAGTGCACTTCTCAACTCCTCATCTTCCGACAAATCGATACCGGCATCACTATTTTCCTGAAAAATAACGATTTAATATTCCCTTCGGGTGTTCGTTGATTTAAAATTTTATAATGAATGAAATATGATTTTTTAACAACAGTTGGTAAACTCCTAGGAGCACCTGAACTTCCAAAAAAAAAAGAAAAAAAGAGGAAAAAGAAATTAAAGCTGCCGTTTTTCGATTTCTTGTATGGTAATGATATATTATTTTATTTTTCAGCTTCGTTACTGATTTTTCCTAATAATGACATTCAAGTAATGAGTGAGAAATATAATGCATCCTGCATAACATTACATTACTTTTAATTGATAAATTGGAGGGGCAATTAAATCAAAACCACTACGTTCACAGCACATGTGAATTTAAATTTTCATTTTCAAATTCTCGCTTTTTTCAAAATGAATTCATTTTCAAACGGAAAAAAATTTTTTCGTTCGGTAGTATCAAATCAAGACTTACTTTATTTCGCCGAATAAAGTTAGCATCAGCTGGATTTTCGGGTAATCTTTGATAGGGAAAATTATCGCTAAGAGAGAAATTGGGAACAGCAGCTCCAACACAAGGAAAGAAACTCACAGCAGTGATAGTAAAGTGATGACACATTGATGAGGAACGAAGAAAGATTTGTGTTTGTATCCTTCGCTTGATACGAATGAAAGCTAAATTAGAAACGTCAGAAGCGCTCTTTGAAACAACCCAACGGAGCAAAAATTCGAGCAAAAATTTGAGCACTCAAGCAAAAATTTTTTTTTGTATTCGAGGACAAAATTCAGAATTTGGACTCTTGTTTTTTTACTCAAGTGGAAGAAAAATAATTAAAAAGAAGGAGAAATACGAGATTACAGCTTAATGAAATATTTTTAAAAAATCCTCAATCCTTCGTCACATCCAGTTACGAACGTTAGATAATATAATCAATTTTAACATATACTTCAACAAATTTGTCATTGCTTAATACTTGCCACCAAGTTCAAGTTTTCTCCTTTCTAATTTCAGTTTTTATTTGTCAAATGGAAAGGGCAAACTGTTGATCAAGTGATTGGAAAATATGAGAGGATTCATGATGAGCTCGATGCTACTATACCATTTGACAAATAAAAAATATCAAGTGATCAAGAGGACAGTATAGTTTCTGTAGCTTGACTCTGTATATCAATGATAAAGCTACATGCATCAGCTTAATAAGAGTAACTCTGAGTGACAGGCTCATCTGTACATTTATGCTACTAAATATCATCGACCCGTGATTTCAAAGTGAAACTGAAAAACCGCGAACCAATTTTAAAGGATATGTCTTTAGGATACGACTAGTTCTTTCATAGCACGCTACCATTATTCCTCTCATTAGAACAACAAATTGAAACTTTTTTGGCCTCGAAATTTATTTGGGACAAAAAAGGACAAATTTATTTGGGACAAAAAAGCTTTTTCCGAACTTTTTTTACAAAAATTTGCTTATTATTGAACTTTATGGATTTTTGCAAGTTCAAAACCTCACAAGAATCGAAATAAGTAGAAAAAAAAATTAACAAATTAACGGAAAAA
The DNA here is from genome assembly GCF_000183805.2 of Loa loa. NCBI lineage: Eukaryota > Metazoa > Nematoda > Chromadorea > Rhabditida > Onchocercidae > Loa > Loa loa. The sequence goes on along the minus strand of NW_018108181.1, from coordinate 683,706 downwards.
GCAAAGGAAATAAGATAAGCTATCAAACTGTGTGCATTTTCATCATTCTAGAGGTGTATAAAAATATTTGAAATAACATTCTAATAACGTCAAATGATAGAGTTCATATGAGTTTAGAAAAGAAGAAAGCATTTCTTTGCCTTTTATCGAATTTCTGCTGGTCAAAAAAAAATTTTTTTTTCATGGCTCTTTCACAATAGTTGTGCTCTGAAACAGCTTTCTGCATTTGTGCTGGAAAAGGGAAAACTTACTCTCTCTCTTTCTCTTCATAAAAATTATATGAAAGAAACATAGATCTTTGAAGCATGCTATGTTTACGTTTACCATTGCCTTCATCCTAAGTGTATCCAGTTGAAGTCTTATATGCGCTATTAACAAATGGATACATTTTTTTAGCCCCACTGGAAACTTCCCTCTTCCCGATTTCCCAGTCGCCAAATAAGTTTCAAAGTTCTGACATTCCACGAATAGTAGATTTAAGGATTTCGTAGGAATTATTCATCTAAATTTAAATGAGTCTTATGGATAAGAAAGGAGTGATTGATCGTATCAATTTTTTTGAAACCTATGCTGGATGTATGTAAAAGTGTAAAAAAAATTTTATATAAAAGATAAGGATTATAGGGGAACTTAATCATAGTACTTTAAGGAATGTTACACTTTGCAGTTCTCCTGAAACTGCTTGGTAAAAACATTCAATCATTAAATTTAATTATTAACTATTTATTTCCAGCTATCTTCTACTTTACCCCTAATATCTCTTCTCTAATTCAGAAAGGAAAAAGACAACCATAACTAAATTATGGTGCAGGATTTTTAGTGAGAAATTTAAATTTAGTGAAATTCAGCAGGATTCTTGGTACTCTAAAAGTTTAAAGTAAAGGGAATTTTGAAATAATTTTTTTTAAATAATTTGGATGACCATTTTAAAAATTCCGTCACCCTTGACAAGCGCGCGTTATTTTCAGCTTACTTACATTAGTGATTACCAGCCGATAGTGATTCCCAACGAGAGCGACAGCGCAGTGAGTAGAATGCAAGGGAGGAGGGGAGGTAACTTTCTTTTTTTTATTTTTTCAAGCTGTACTTTGATTCTTTGTCGATGATAGAGGTCTATTCAAATTGTAATATTGTACTATAAGTACTTAAATTCTTTGTTACGGTTTATTTCCAAACTAACAAAATTCATCGTTTTTGAAGCTATGTATATTGCTAACATAAATACAAGTGAAAACACCAAAGTAGTCCTGGACAAGAAAAGGTTGGAAACTACTAGCTTATAGCTTTGATTCGGGAAGCATGATGCTCGTTGTATTTGGGTTATAGCAAAAAAAAGAAAAAAGAAACTGGTAGAAGATGGAACCTTGCGTGGTTGAAGGTTCAAAGCAGGAAGTTGTAACTGTCTTGTTTGCGTCTTCGAGAAATCAAGTGGAGGCATGTTGCCAAAATTTCCCGTCAGAGTCCACCAAATTCTGGAAAACGTAATGCAATTAATTTGATTTTGCTCATATACAAAATCAAAATTGAAATGGATGATTTTATTACTGAGTTATCTGCAATATTTGCACAGCAGATGGCTGTGAGTAATCATATTGAGACCGATTTGAATATGGAATGAACTTTTGAGAATTTCATGAAATCCGGATTGATACGTGAAAGTTATGCGTCTCTCAGCCATAATTCACTTCATATGATTTGTACGGGAAAGAAATTAATTGATGAAAGTTCTCAGGAGACTGAATAAATTTTGTAAAACCTCACCAAACTTATTTGTGCATAAAATACTTGCTTAAGGTCCTGCTTCTTTGAAAAGAGTCTATCTAGGCTATTGGTGGTGAGGAAAAGCGAACAGGAATTATTTGATCTGTTCTCTGTTCTATTTAGGAACCATATGCGAAAACAATTCGAACAGTATTCCGCCAGTTATCTCTCCACTATGCATTTCTCTCGGACAATAAATAAGACTGCATATTACAACCTGGTGAGCGTCTTCATAATCTCATATTTAAAGATTCCTTTAAAATGAATTTGAAGATTTTTAGCTGTTGTTGGATGAAAATATTTCATGAAATGACGACAGTTCTCTAATTACATGAGATTTCTTTTTCGCTTTATATTAACAGAGAGCGTTTCACAAAAACAAGGAACTTGCAGCGAACGACGAATTTCGATCAGAAAAAACCCTGCTATGTTTCCATTCAACGGAAAATCTTTCTAAAACTAGGAATTGGAATAAAATTTCAAATACTGGTCTAAAGTAACGAAAACATATAGTAAGAAATAGTCGCCGATTCTCAAATTTTGGGTTCTTTAATGATTGCACTTTTCGATAATTTGTCTTAACTAAACGAAAAAATCTTCTGCTGACTAATTTTGTCGTTATTTTGTATCACATTTTGTGAATTTCCAAAAACCTTAATCAATTTCACAATATCATTACCTTCATCCTCCATTTTTTAAGGTGCGATTTACCAACATGGACCATATCGTACGATCCTAACTCAAATTTTTTTCTTATATTTGAGAAGGTATTTCAAGAAGGTTTTAAAAGCATCGATACGCAGATAATATCTTTTTCATACAGAAGTTTTACAAAATTTAAAATATAAAAGAAAAATCTGGCAAAAGGGGTAGGTGAGGTGCCGGCCGCAAAAACCTATCTCGATACTACTTTGTGGAAGATATTTTTACTGCTGTTAAAATGGTTCCAGAATACGTGGTGCGAATATCTAATACACTGTATCGACTCAAAACTGTAATTGATTGTAACAGTACCTCTTTAACTCAAAAAGGAGAAGGAAAAAAGAAAAAGTGTGTTTTTAAAGTGATGGCCACATATGGTGAATCATCAAACAAAAAATTATACTAGAATAATAATAAAACACTAACTGGCTTTCGGACATAATCTCATCCTGTGAGCGCACTTGTATAGGTGCTATCTCTTCGGTCGTCTTATTAAGATCCTTGAAGCAGTGCGAGATTTTTTGATCAAATGTTCCGACCAGATCTTCCAGACTACCTGATAGATTTTCCGCATCGAAATTTTCATCAGAATTGTTCTCGCAATCACTGGTCCTGCAACAAGAATAACAGATGAAAAGTGCTAAACAGCTGAACCTTTTAGACCTAAAATATGACTGAATATGATTGAATTCTGGGCTTTTAACTTTATTGGAGGACTTTCACAGATTTTCCTAAGTTTTTCAGCTTTAATATGAAATTTTCCTTCTGCCAGATTTTGGACACTTTTTGCAATCTAACGGATGAAAAAGTTGTGCCAAAAAACAAAAAATATCATTTGGAAATGATCAGTAATGCAAATTATTTCCAAAACGGGAAACTGAAAAAACAACAGATCGTTTTCTTGACGTCTCTTGTCTGTCCTCTTGTTCATTTAAGAAAATTTTTGTTTTGTTCCTCACTCCTGCACTTTCAAAACACATCAATTTAGGCTTTATAAGGAAAATGTAAACTGAAAAAAAAACGGTTTGAAAAGAAGGAATACGGTTAAGAACGGGTGAAAAAAAAAACTGGGTGGCAGTTGAAGGACGGTAGTAATTATTCTGGGAGACTCAAAGCTAGCTGAGAAGTCGCGGACATGTTTTGGTCAGCTAACACTAATGCAATTTTCAATTCTTATGCACAATTTGAAAATGAAGGATGAATAACTTACGTCATATCCTCAAGAATATCTTATTAGTGTTCCAAAATCAATTAAGCTAATTTCATATTTTAAAAAAACAGAGTATCCTAATAATAGCATGTAATGAAGTAACAGTTACACTGCATTGTTCTTTGGCCCAACCTGAAAATCATTTGCGTGTCACATACACAGATCGCAATGGTAAGTGACAATGTGAATACAGCATCATTGATCACTGATCATCTTTGACTTTATATCATTGCCATTTCTTATCAGCTCCTATCATTACATCTACCATTACAACCATCAGTTGTTCCACAGTGTTGCTTAAAAGATGTTATGAAGCTTAGACTTCTGATCCATCCAGGTTATATTTTTTATCATTCAGATCTCACCTTAAGATCTACGAGTCGAAAGGAGGAGGGGAGATGGGGAAAGACAGGGAGAAATTAGAAGAGGGGAAAAAACACTTTGCATGCAGACCAAGCAGAACATAGAGGTGAGAGTGAGGGACCCAACTTTTTTCCACTCAATCGACCTTATTTCCAAACGGAAAGTTTCGATACCTCATAGGCCTTATTTCTAACCAAGTCGACGGCCTTTGAGATATCAGAACTGTTGTAAGGAAGGAGAGGCGATAAGAATATAGACGTAAAAATTAGGAGAGAAAAGGAGGGATAGCTAGACAGCTCATAGTTCATGCTCCCTCCGTTCTAAGTCACAAAATTCGTCAGGTGGCTTGCGAGTTGTATGTGTAATATTATTAAACTATCTCATTACAAACTAATACACTGAGGCATATGGGATAAGCTCACGCCGTAAATACAGTGTGGAATTACTTTATTCCTCTCCCGTTTACTTACTTTATCGAAAGGTGAAATCAAAGAGAACACACTAGTTTCGAATGCAATTAATAACATCAAGACCAAATTAAAACGAATTGGTTTGATGGAAAGGGAGATTGTGGAGTAAGGAGTCAGAAGTCATTCAACACGTCATTTCTGTTAGCTTTAGGTTGTAATGATTTCGAGGATGAGGGCAACGAAAAATGAGGATAAAAATGGTTGATCAACATGAATTCCATAAAATAGATAAAACTGAAAAGAAAAGAGTAGGCTCAAATGGTAGCTGTGGCGATGTGCATCCTTATTGACCATATGTACATGCCTCAGCGGATAGCCATCTGCAGAATCCTTTAACTTCTATGTTTATTTGTCTGCTCATTTCTTTATTCCGTCCCACTTTAATTAAAAATGGCCCAGAATGTGGGTGAAAATCGATATGCTAGCATAGCATTGCAGGAATATTAAAAGGTTTAAAGGTCTTCCAGATCAGCACTAACTTAAACTATTCGGAGAAATCAGTAACTTGATTACATTCTTCCTGGATTCAACCGATTCAAACATGGAAAGACAAGTACATATAAGGAATCAAATCCCATCAAACTTTAGTATGTTATGAATAAAAACTCTAGAAAGAATACTATGACTGGCAAAATTTCTATAATTTTTTCTAGTTTTTCCACTACTTCACTTCCCGCTTATCCTTTACTATTTCTTTTTTCTCCCGCTTTCTTCTCCGTCGCTTTCAAAAAATTTTAGAGAAAGAACTACACTGGACGCAAATATTCAAAGAAGTCCTTTTCCATAACGATCGGAAAAATGAGAGAAGTGGCAGGAACAAACGTTCCAGTTCAAAATATAACGATCCGAAACTCTTAGCTGACAATAAGAATGCATCCAGTATAACACCAAATTTCAGAAAAGCCTCTGATCTAAGGTTCCTACCATTTCATTAACTCTTTTCGCTGTCTAGATGTATATTTATTATAACCCATTCTTATTAGTTTTGTTAAAACACAAACTCAGTAGTATGACTGACAGCAAGTTGCAAACTTCCATCATACTTTTAGCATGAGAGGTATTTATTTGGAAATAAGGAAAAAAAACCAACGCAAGCTCATTTCTTCCAACATATGTAATCGTGATAGAAAGCTTAGAATGGAAAAAAAGAAAAACGAAGACTTTGTCAAAGTGAAAAATGACGATGAGGGAGAAAGGTAACCACAAATAACCTCACCTCAGATTTCAATGGTTTTGTAAGCAAAGTCACGAAGCGAACAAAGTCCCATTAATGAATTTATTTTATGATATTTGTGAGCTTTTTATTGGTGGTGATATCTGAAAGTGATGCTAACCAATACTAAACTGCGCATATAAAAGTGAAGTTTGGATAAACAAGGACACAGAGGTGAGATGCAAAACGAGGGCGCTCAAAATTTTGAAAAAGATTGGGAAGAAAACAGTGTGAAATGGAAAATAAGCAAAAAAATATGAAGGAAAAGAAAACTGAATGCATCATAAAAAATCAAACCTGGAAATATCGGCTAGTAGAATGACTTATGACAGTGACTGAAGCTTTTTTCCAACCTAACGCGATGTAACTTCCCTACCTACTAAAGATCAAACAAGTTTGATTCCTTTATAAGTATCGAATTTATTTGGTTCTAGCGTTACTGCTGTACTTTAAGTCATATTTCATTAGATTTGAAGTAAAAAAGTAAGCAGTATTTCTTGAATGAAATTATAAAAAAATTCAGGATCGAACTACTATCCTATATCATTTATCTTTGGCAGATTAATGAGAAACGACTGGAGATAAGGGTCGGTAACTTATTGTATTCCAAAAAAGAATCACTTGGAGCGAACGATGATTGTTAGAGGAATGACAGTGAAAGTGAAACACAATGTATAATTCATTTTATAATAAGAACTGAAGAGCGGGAAATACAGGAGCAAGTACATGAAAGGAGGAGCAGGAGCACTATTTATGCATCAATCTGAAATCTTATCGCTCATTCTATATTTCTCTGTGCTGTGAATGTCAGGAAATTTGCTTGGTTGTAAATACAGCGATGGGTAAAGCAAGCAACAAAAGAAAAAGAATCCAACCAAAATCAACAGTTTAGACAATTAGTAAGCCTACTGAGGGTTTCCCCTACTAATTCAACAGATCATTTCTGTTTCAAGATTTCTGTAGTTGGACTATTGCTCTTCTTCCTCTCTTTTTCTTTCTCCCTCTCTACAATGCATCCAAAAACCCAATGAAAAGGAAGAGAATGGCTAGAAAAGTTGTAGCTTTGTAATTCAGAAGAAAATTCAAACGATAAAATCACGAAACAACCACAAGCACTTACGACTGCTGCGATGCCGTTTTGATAAAGTCGATGTCATCTTCGAGATGAGCCAGGGGAACTTCTGGCACACTACAATTTATATCTTCGACCATTCCCGTACCCATTACCATGAGGGCACCAATGAAACGAAAACAGGAATGAAATTATACTGAGACTGGAACAGAATAAAACAGAAATGTGTATATCAATGACTTGGATCAGTCGGCTATCGTCACCTTCAGTACTTATTGGTAGCAATCCTACAAGACCAGCGTTGGTCTCCACCCCATGAATGAATCGTTGCGAGGCAACTAACCCGAAAATCAATTCCTCGAACTATTTGCTCCACTGGAGACATGTGACACACACACATAGACACAGACACACATCTGCTCAATATATCAGCATCACATCTAAGTGATCCTACTTCCTCTTATCCAAGAGAATGTGGAGTTAGTGTTAGTCGTATGCACACCTCATTTTTCTTCAGTTTGACAGTCGTATGTTCCTTCCATCAATAAAAACAACCAAATGGCTGCCAGATGCTTTTATCTATTTTTGAGGAAGTATCTGTCTATTATAACATAGCACAGCACAACACTGTTAGGGAATTACTTGGCCTTACCGCACTTCTTAAAGTTCTATTACTCTCTCTTTCCTTAGCTCACCCAATCCACCCTTCGTACTAAAGTCCGTTATCAAAGATACCCAGAATATATGGCATTCACAGTGCATCGGCCAATAATGACACAGCTGCTTTTCATATAGCCCTCTGAGCATCCGTCACTCACACATCCATGGCAGTGACCTTTGAACTGTTTATTTTTATAATCTTGCTGGCTATTCTGGAAAAAAAAAGTAGCCAGCAAAATAAGTACCAAAGTTTGCTTCGAAATCCCGTGGATAAACTCATCTTGCATCAGACTTATTTAGGAGTAAATGTACAGAACAAATATGACTGATAGGCAATTACAATCAATTGGTATAGAAAAGTTAAACCACAGTGCAGTTAAGAAGATATCACATTACTGAAGTAAGTACAATACAGTTATTAATACCAACCACAAAATACCAACTTGATTCTACTGGTTGGCACAACCTTTCTCTTAATTAATTACTATGGAAATTTTCGGTTACATTCAGCATTCTTTAGCAGAACAAACGACACAGACAATACCAAAAAATTGAATCGATGAATAGAATTCGAAAATATAAATTGTTAACTTTATTTTAAATAATTGAAATTTATTTTAAATAATTGAAATTGCTGGTAGTAATGCTCTTCTTGTTTCAGTTTAAGAAATATGAATTTCAAGCTCATATCCAAAAGTTACAGCGCTTTCAGCGTACATCTTATCAATCAGCATTGATAGAATCGTGGGGACAACTCAGTGATGACGTAGTGCCTTAGTTCTTTCTACTCAGAAGGCTGGTGCCTTTAATTTTTTTGAGCTCTTTTCCTGATTGTATGAACATTCGAAACTTGACTTGATGATCAGCTTGCTTGAGAATGGTTATCTGAATACAATCTTATTGCTGTTACGCTTATACTTGGCGGAGTTGCATTCTCTGAAGTTATTCCACGTCAGTCATGTCAGTTTATTTGAATGGGATACTTGATATTTTTAGTAGCTGAGAAACTCATTCCTTGCGTTAATACTATATTGTTTTTATTAACCAATGATAAGCAAATCAGATGTTTTATCTTTTGACGAACTTTTGCAACATTCGTTACAAACTAAAGTACCGTTCTCATTATATCAAATTAAGCAGTACTAGAAAGAACTAATTTACTAATGTAGTTTAAGTAGCATACATATCCAACACTGAAACATATATCCGGTAATATATGGCTTAAATAGATGTGAGAGGGAATGTGACATCTGAAGAGCTTCTACAACAACTCCAAAAGCACAATTCTAATCCAAATAATTCCATGTAGCCTATAAGTTTTCTTGTTTTACTTCTGCTGTGATTGTGTTTGTTAGCATCATAACAAAGACATTCACTAAAGTTTCGACGCTCATTATAAGGGACAACTAACGCTAACTGCGTGTATAACACGTGTATCGAGCAAAGGGTCAATGAAAAAAAGACTCTTCACAGGTGCTCCTTTCATCACTCACATTCTCATCAGCTAAAACGTCTCATTCATTTCCAAAAACGCTTTCTCTACATTTCTTCCTTCAGTATATGGCTGGAACTTTCTTTCTACTGTAATAAGTACAAGAGGGCAGCAGTAGAATTGACCTGAGTAATTCCACCTTATAAAGTACAAGGATAACTTATAAACCAAAATTTATGAGGCATTGCATTTATACGTAGTTAATATACTGAAGGAGGAAATGTAGAGAATTTGACTGCATTCTAAAAATTTGCATTTTAAGAGCCTCCAGTCGAACCATTCGGTTGTCGAATTTTGCAGTCTGATGCTATTTAAATAGTTAAAATTTTACTTAAACTTCGACATAGACGGAAGGAAGAGAGCAGGGTGTCGAGATACCGGTTTTCATATGAAATCGTGAACATCCATCTGCGTGAAAGTCTTCCTTGTGGAATTCTTGACAGAAGAGATTCGGGATAAGTTTTTAGCTATATTACTATTTTACCGAATTTTAATTTTGTTTGTCTTCCAGTTCTATAATTTGACTCGTAAAACTGACAAGGGAGAGAGTTAAGTAAAGCTGAGAAGAGTGCGCTAGTCAAGCAATGAAGGTAAATACTTTAGGCCCAGAAACAAAGTGAAGAATATGTGGAATAAAGATTGAGCGTTGCCGAGCTTGACCTCAATGATCTCCGCATTTCCGGGAGCATTTCTTTCATTTACAGTTATGTTTGCTAGGATACTAAGTTCCGAAATCTCAACACTTTCCAAACGTAATGCGCATATTCATAGTTTTTGAGCTAAGGAAAGAAGCTCGTATTCAGTTAATTTTTCAGTTATGGCGACAGCTGAAGAGCGTAAGCTTGAACTCGAACGTAAAAAGCAGAAGTTGGCTGAAATCCGGGAAGAGAAAAGACGCCGGGAAGAAGAACGGCGACGAAATTTGCTGAGAAATACAAATCTTGAAAACGGAACAGGTTTTTTTCTTTTATCTGTGTCAAATTGTGCAAAATTACTTCGTCTCACATAATTCATAATTTCTTTATAAGAGCATATGTTGTATTATGTGATCGCTTCCGTCCCCTGTTATTCATTTGTTCAGTATCTGTGTATTACGTCTTTTTTAGACTGTGTGGTTGAACCTTGTTTGGAAAATTGTGAGAGACAGAGGATTTGTAAGTAATTAAGAAGAAATATTTCATGTGACCTCACCTTAGTTCTTACTTTTTAGTGGGCGATTTGCCGAAAACATTTTCGCAGAAGGATCTAGAAGAAATCCTTGAACCGTTAGGAATATCAGCCCAGCCTCAGATCGAACGTTCCATTACTCCTAACAACTTTGATCACCGAACAGTAATAAAATTCTTTGTTTCTTTACCATAATTTTCAGGGAAGCAATAAATATAAGTTGCAGTTTTACAATTTCATTTTTTTGGCAATCATTTTTTTCTTCCATCATGATATATGTTTCATGAATTTAATTAGTTCCCAGACATCAGTCACCTATATCTACTTTTCAGGATGGAGATGGGAACAGCCAGAGATATTCATCCATTCTCAAAACACAAAAACTTGCCCTTTGTGAAACACAGTTGATTTCAGTACCACCTAAGGATGCTGTATGATTTTTTTTGGTTAATTTTGGCGCCGAGTTGCGTGATATTTTCAGTTCACTTTGCAACCCTGTAATACTCCTTTATTCAGTGTGTGATTCTTCCGGTATCCAAGGACATACCGCCCTGAATAACTTTTGTTGACTCTAAATGCTTTAAAATACTGTGGGGAAGATTTGATTTTAAATATTACTGCAGACACAGGAACAATATTTTCAGGCAAATTATTGTAAAACAACGCAAACCGATGACGATCGAGTATCAGCAGGGGAATTTAGTTTAGGTTCTCAGGAATTTGATTATGATGAAGAAATGACGATGTTGGACAAACATTTAGAAATCAATTTTGACGAATCTCCTACACGAGAAATTGCGAATATTTTGCCTAATTTTAATTTTGGCGTACGCCATCATCAAGAGGTAAATAGTATTTGAAGTTGACGACTAAAATCATGTAAGGAATGTAAGAATTGTACTAAATGTATATTTAATTTGAGCTTTGTAGATTAGTGAAGAAAAGAAAGAGGAGGAAACGAAGGTTCCAGATTTGAGTGAAGAAGAGAAGTTGCAAATTCTCAGCAGTCAAAAATTTCAGCAATTTTTTGATTACAGCTCACGCGTCATGGAACGACAATTAGCTGAAGAGGTTAGCAACATTTTGTGTCAAGATAACACTTTGTGACGATTATTAAATATATAATCACTATGTTTTATTGCTATAAAATAGCCTTGCGTATTGCAATAGTAACAACTTTGAGAAGTGATTAAAGTATTTAATGGAATGTTTTTCAAATAGTTTGTATTTAAAGCATTTATGACCTTTTTTCACCATCCTTATTCACTGCAGCTTAGTGTAGCGCATATCATTATAAAGTTTGTGCAACGTTTTCATTTCGTTTATTTTTTTTCTGATTGACATCTTCATCGATTACTCACGCGACGAAGCTATGGAAGAAAAAACCGATAATGGCGAAAAATTGATGTTTGCTAGAAAATTTGTTGATGAAAAGTGGAGCTTAGGAAGATAAGTGTTTCGCTCTTATCATTTCAGAATATTTATTACATCATTGTCCATAAACACAACTTGGTTAATTGCATTGTTATATATAAAAATTTAGAAGGACTTGACTTTTTTTTCTTGTTAGATTGGGACTAAAGTTGTCCTTTTATAACTTTTTTGCCCTTTATTTTTAGAGCCATAACAGGTATTGATCACTGTGTACAACATCCGGAATTATTTGCCGTTTCTTATGATCAGAATCCTGATTCTCCTCTTGATCCTGTTGGAGTAGTACAATTATGGAGTTGTCGTTTCAAAAAGCCAACTGCTGAGTTAGCATTATGTTGAAAGCATTTGGAAGTTTTTTTTACACTTTAAATGATTAGAAAACTTGGCAGCTAATTTCTCAATTTCAGGTACACATTCTATTGTCAGTCACTGGTTACAAGTGTCGCGTTTGCCAAATTCCATCCAAATTTGATAATGGGAGGATGTTATTCCGGTCAGATTTGTATGTGGGACAATAGACTCAGCAAGAAGACTCCTGTCAATAAGGTTTTCTGTTCTCTTTTTCATCTTACATTTTATTTTATTTTTTCGCTAGAAGAGGGAGTAAGTTGTATCTCAAAAGTAATTTCGCAAATGAAATAAAACTAGAATTTATGGTTCTAGAATAACTATTGTTTAAAGAATCGCAGCTCGCTTCTTTTTTTGAAATCAAGTTGAACAGTCCTAAAATCATGACAGTGTTATTTTTGTTCAGGCTTTATTGAAAAGTCCAGCTCTCTTGTCACCCTTATTCTTATGACTTTTTTATTGAGAAATATTTTAGAGTCCTTTATCATCGCAAGCTCATACTCATCCGGTGCTTAGCATGGCAGTGGTGGGAAGTCAAAATGCACATAATTTAATTAGTATATCAACTGATGGAAGGCTTTGTTCGTGGAGCGTTGATAATTTAAATCAACCAATTGACGTGATTGACTTAGCATGGAAACAGAAACAGGTATATATATACATATATGTATATATATACATATGAGGTTTCGAAGAAATTTTTCCTTTTCGTGTATCTTCAGTGGAACATACAATTGTCTGATTATTCAAAACTTGGTTGCACATTAGGCGATTCCTGCCAATCTTTTGTTACATTAAACCGATACAGTATTATCAATATGACAAAGAAGTTGTTTGTCGAAGTCATCACCAGTGAATGTTGTGAAGTCAATTTTCTTATAATATACATTTTAGGTAACATGCACATGCATGTCCTTCGCATTGGAAGATGTTAATAATTTTGTGGTAGGCAGTGAAGAAGGAAATGTTTACACGGCAAGCAGGCATGGTAATAAAGGCGGAATAAATGATGGCTATGAAGGTAAGTTTCAAAGTACTCCTAATTCGATTATTATACACTCAAACCAACTTTGTGAAGTCATTGCATTATCTTCTTGCAGGTCACATTGGACCTGTAACAGGAGTTGACACACATAAAGCTTCTGGCATTATTGATTTGTCACATTTGTTCTTATCATGTTCTTTGGATTGGACAGTCAAGTTATGGAGTACTAAGGCAATAATTATTATCTCAAAAAACATTTGCATCAGAGTTTAGGGAATTTCCCGTAACTTGGAATGAACTTTGTTCTTCTTTTGTTTTGTTCTAAAATTGTATTTTTTCCCTAGTGCTACGTCATATAAACGGTTCGGTTGTTTCACAGCAATTTTTTGCTTTTGCTAGGCAATAATGGTAATTTAATTAAGATTTAAATTTTGTAGGAGACACGGCCGATTTATTCATTCGAAAAGCATGGCAATTATGTAACTGATGTTGCCTGGTCTCCCGTTCATCCTGCTGTTTTTACATCTGCAGATGCTAGTGGAAATGTAGGCTTTTACTGACGACATCTATTTTATAACTTGATATTAATAATTAAGCATTGATAACTTCTTTTACGTTTAGGTATTTCTGTGGAATTTAAACGAAGACACCGAAGCTCCTGTGTCACATTTGCAAATGGAAGGTGGTGTTGGAGTACGAAAGATGAAATGGATGCAGAACGGTGAGATGGTATAAAAAGATTTGGGGATCATTGAATTCTTTTGTTGTTAATGCTTTCCAGGAATGCAGATTCCTCTGATACATAGTCATTTTTTGTTATTTAGCATAATCTCGAAACATTTCTTCCTTCTTTAGAGCTTCGAAAAATTATTTCTGAATGACTACGGGTTGATGCGGTATTGAAGGCTATGGTGAAATTGTCATCGCAGGAATGATTACCTTAGATGATGCTGAACATGGCCAAAATTAGCAAAATTTGATCCATTTTTCGCACAGCGACACTTTGATTTATAAGTGCCGATTGTATTTGCGGGTGGATACATATCTGATTTCTCAAGGTTTGTGTGAAAAATTTATTTATTAAACTTCATAATTTTAGGTCAGCAGCTAACCGTGGGCGATGAGAAAGGTAATTTGTATGTGTATGATGTACATGAAAACCTTACATGCTGTCGGCCAGATGAATGGTCGAAGCTGTCAAGGTATTTTTTTAATTAAGTTGTCGTGCTCTCATTAAAATATTCAGTGATAACCTTATATTACTTATAACTTATACATCTGTTATATCCAACTCGGTTCGTAGATATAAATCGAAAGAAGAATGATTTGTCTGTTTAATATATTCTTGTTTAATATTCGAGGAAAGATAAATATAGAGGATATATTTTGGATTTTATTATGTTTGTATTGCAGAGCACTTCGTGATATCAGGCAGGCGAACGAGGAAGGAGAAGAATTGTCAGAAACAATGAATAGCTTTAATACATCTTTTGGTATTAGTTCAATAACTAATGCTGCAGTGGGTGTTGCTGGCTTATCACCAAGACAACAGTGGTAGCTGTTACTCTTCCAAATCCGTAAAATATCGTTTTCAGTTAGTGTGTTGTTTATTTGAACTACTCGACCCTGCACAATTAACTTATTGCGAATTTCCAATTGTAATGCTTATACTGTGGCATCGTTTTCTAATATTCTAACTAACTGAAATTGTTCGACTTAGGTATTATAGCAAACAATTGAATAAAATAAATGAAAGTTTTGGTATTGAGTTTCACATTCTTCCTTTGCTTACTTTAATGCTTTTCTCAGTCAACTGAAGTACGGTCGAATGTTAATACTTCCCAACTTTGTAAACTTTGTACGTTTGGACAGTATGTCATGCTGATGTTTTAGTGGTTCATCTCATCGCATGTAATTACCATCGTTTCAAACTTTCTTGACTTATTTTTTTGACATCGGAAAATAAGTTGCGATATATATTTATCTGGAAATGGTTTTTTTTTGTCCATTTGAAATCATTGCTTTCATATTATGTTAGTTCCGTTGAACAAATTATCTTCGCATTTTTATAAATTTCTCTCATTCATTTTTCTCGTTGATTGCTTAAAAAATCCCAATGTATTTCTATCTCTTGCATTTTTGAGCATTGGAAAAATTGCTTTCTAGCTGCAGGAAAGTAAATTTTTTTACTCGAATAGTAGTCAGATTATGAACAGAAATAATTGAAAATTCAGTAGACATTTCAGTCATCATTTCCCACGATGAACTGAAAATCTTCATTTTTTCTGATTAACCTTTTGCCTTAAGCCACCAAATACGGGACGTCTTACCAATTTTAACTTTATTTCTTCACTATCCGTGTTATTTTATGACCTGAATACTGATCAGCTAGCATCTTCGGTAAAGCCATATTTACCATACGCACATTTCTATCGCTTTCACTGATTATTTTTGCCAATGTTAATACAGGTGCAAGCTTCATATTTCCTATCATGTAAGAGCAGACTTTTTTTAGAGTTGCTTTCATTTCATTGTTTTTCATTCGACCGAAATATACTAATGATTGCATGAAAAACCTGTCCAAAAACTTTCGTTCATAAGTATAAAAATGAAAATGTATCACAGATATATTTTGGACCACTGTTGGTCATTTCTGGCTTGCTCCCTGGATCGATGTTTTCAGAAATTTCCACATATTTTTATATGCTTCCGCGCAACTCTCCAGTAGCAGTTTCTTGAATTCTTCGTATTATTCCACTTGAAAGTCGATGAAATTTGAAAGGTGCTGACATCACTGCGATCAATAGGTTATCATGAGATGGTCACGTGTTAAAAGTATCTCATTGGCTGTGCTTCTGTGACCGAGTTTTTCTGCCATCAGTGCACAAACACTGGTGGCATGAAGAAGGGTTTCCTCCCCATTTTACGATATTCAATTATTTACTGTTTAAATAAAGTGTAATGTATTTTAAGCCATGCTTTTCTACCACTGGCATATTGCTATTATAATCATCGATGTGTTCATAATATGCTTTTGTACATAGTTTATTAAATTATCCTGAACGATTGTTCGTTTGTTTCCTTACTAAAGTTGCCAGGATTATCCAGAGATAAATCGTTTTTATGATAAGCGGTCATGAATTGTCCCACAGCAACAGTTTTGAACAACCAACCACCCACTTTTTTTTTGTCGTCTTATTGAAAGTACATGACGCAATGTTTTTTCCACTTATTTCATGTTTTTGGAGTACACCTTTCCACTTTGGCAACTGTTGTAGATGATACAACTATGAAAATTGATATTTATATCGATTAGATATTGATATTTTCAAAAATTTCCGTCTATTTTATTAGTTGTTGCGCCTTTTTGACAAGCTTCCCTTTGACTTATAAAATTTTTGTGCTTCCTTACAACGGCAGATTCCTGATGAACTGAGAGTTTTCGTCTTTCATTGAGTTGTTTCCATAGGTTACACCTAATAAAGGTTTTGTAATACATGCAACACTTGTATTTGATGATAAAGTAGATACACAAAAGGAAGAATATTAGGCATAACTTTTTACTCCAAATTTTAAATCACTGTACCTCGCTTGAAAAGAAATTTTAAGCAACGAACTATAAATAACTGGAATACAGCTTAAATAATAAACTGAATCTGACGAGGAATCTGATCTCGTTGAAGCCGATAGATACTAAAATGTATATTCCGGCAAGCTTTGTAGGTTCCAGTCCTTAACACGAAACTCCATTTGTTCGTTTGGAACCGAAGTAGCTGACAAAATATCTAGTAGTTTCAAAGTGGAGAGTTCACGTACGAGAATCGACATACTGAATCGAGTTGTTATGATTTCCTTCGACATTACTCTGAATTGGAAATATAACATACAAATCCAACAAAG
>NW_018108181.1:660993-666837 GCF_000183805.2 Loa loa | reverse complement strand
CTCGAAATACATCCATGGTTTTCAGACCACCAAGCAAGAAATGCCACAGCTCGACAATGAATGTCAGAATGCTGCATGTGGTAAAGTTTTTTCCAATCTTTTAATTGTGACTTCGTTTAGTTCAATTTGAATAGATGTCTGTTTTATGCTTTGGCACTTGGCAAAGGTAGCGGACTCGCGCCTTTTTGACAAGCTTCCCTTTGACTTATAAAATTTTTGTGCTTCCTTACAACGGCAGATTCCTGATGAACTGAGAGTTTTCGTCTTTCATTGAGTTGTTTCCATAGGTTACACCTAATAAAGGTTTTGTAATACATGCAACACTTGTATTTGATGATAAAGTAGATACACAAAAGGAAGAATATTAGGCATAACTTTTTACTCCAAATTTTAAATCACTGTACCTCGCTTGAAAAGAAATTTTAAGCAACGAACTATAAATAACTGGAATACAGCTTAAATAATAAACTGAATCTGACGAGGAATCTGATCTCGTTGAAGCCGATAGATACTAAAATGTATATTCCGGCAAGCTTTGTAGGTTCCAGTCCTTAACACGAAACTCCATTTGTTCGTTTGGAACCGAAGTAGCTGACAAAATATCTAGTAGTTTCAAAGTGGAGAGTTCATGTACGAGAATCGACATACTGAATCGAGTTGTTATGATTTCCTTCGACATTACTCTGAATTGGAAATATAACATACAAATCCAACAAAGAACATTTTTCCAGGACTCGCGCAGGGAATTTCAATTCGATTCGCACCAACGTGCCTGTGATTTGCTGTCTTTACGTGATCATACGGAGTCTGACATTGAAACCGGATATAATAAAACAATTTGATATTGATACTTTGATACTGTGCATAAAGAGCATAAAGGTGACCGGAAAACTCTTTGCTTCAAATCAAAAATGTTCGGCACTCCTACATTTTGCGCGATTCAACACAACCTCAACTTCCATCTCATTTAACCCGAAAATCCATGATTTCTTGTCCTACCTGAAACAATCCCTTCCACTTTCTAAATGCACGGAAACTTTTAAATGATTTCAAGAAACACTTTTAATATTTACAGTACATCTAAGTTCCGTCAATATCTCTGAACAATTGTTAATGCGCTTGAATTTCGTGATTTATTTCATTAAAATATGAAATGAAATAACAAACATATTATTAGAACCCTTACAAGCACTCACTGAATTACACACTAAAACGAATTTAGATCTGTACGGCTAATAGACATGGAGTGTCAGCACTTGCCATCGCCCTGTTCATATTTGAATCCTTTTTTCTCCTTTTTAGAAAGAAGGGAAAGCGTGATGAACGTCCCGAATTCTTCAAACCGATTGTTTATGTGAATAGAAAGCTTTATCAGCAACTCTCCGAGATACCTTATTAAAACCAGTCATCGCATCAGTAAGAACCACCATGCTGTTTATATGAAGTTATACCTGAAAATGGTTACGGATTCCGCAAAAACATTCATAAGACCGCATTAACTGAAGCAGTGAAGTGGGAGTGAAAATTACTTCAGCTGATAAGAGAAAACAATAAATCTCAAGAAGTTGGGATAACAACCGCAAACAATTTATACTATATCTCAACCATGAAGATGATGGAGGCTAATTGTTCGCAGGAACTTTCGGCAGGCCGAATTCATCCACTGCAATTCCTCCTTCTGTCACCTGTAATACGACTCTTAGACAGTTAATAGCACACACCTGCATCGTCAATCTAGAATGCAATATACTTCTCACTGTACCTTTTAATTTATGAATATAGATTGCATGCTTGAGAAAAGAACGACAAGAAACTTGGTCAACTTTGATTTCATATTCAAAAAGAGCAAAAATTTATATTTTCATGTTCACCTTGCTCTCGTATCCCGGTTCCTTGGATGGTACTCCTGGTGCGTTCAACGCTTCATCCAAATAGGAAGTATCTACATCCGTTTCAAATTCATCCCCCAGAGCATCAAGTTCAGCTTCTAAATCAGCTTCATCAATCTGAAATACGAGAACTATTGATATCCAACGAGTTGTCAAACTAAGCTCGAAACGAAAGAAAAAAAGTCATAAAGTAAGAAATCTAGAAACTTTACATCCGGCGTCTCGTACTGCCGCGACATAGCTTCCTGAATTTCATTATTCATATCAAGCATTTCCTCCATTTCATCCTGGAGCTTATCGATTTTGTCGACGTCCAACTTTCTGTATTCTTTCTGCATAGTTTTTAAGCCTTGTTTCATGGCCGCCACGGTAGCCTGTATTGCCATAAACTATTAATTGTGCGTTAGAAAATCGAACATAAATAAACAACTAAAACTACCTCAATTTCGCCGTGAAATCTTGAGAATTAATGATTATCATGTAATCGCTAAGAAACACTATAGATGACGCTTAAGACACAAAGAAATATTTTCAATGAACGCTAAAACAAAAGCAAATGTCAAGGGCAAAAGCTCACCTGCGTATCTTTCATTCCTTGCATAGCGAAGTTGCTCTGTTCCATATTAAAAGACTGCTGACTTAGTTGATCCCGTTGGTTCTCGTACATACGTTTTTGTTTCAGTATGCTGAGAATATTATTTAGTAAATGATTTTAGTTTAGTACAACCAATAAGTGCAGACAGTAGTAGGCATACATGAACAATTTTTCGGGTTCGAACTGATTGCAATGATAAGTGGTCGAAATGTGTTTAAAATGAGCTATCACTTAACTTACCGTAGAGCTTTCTGCTTCAGTTGATTCTTGCCCGGTCCCTCTCGCATTTTCTTCATTTGGTCCTTATATTTCACAAGTTCGCCATCCAAACGAGCTATCTTTTTCTCAATGCTCTCAGTACGTGAGTCAACGTTTGCTATTGCATCCACCAGCGTTGGCTGTGGCTCCTTCCTCCCCGATGTACCGAAGATTCGTCTCATTCCAGTTATCCTGCCATTACACAACGGTTGGCAAATTAATACAAAATAAATGTAAGTTAAGATGGATCAATCTGTATCAGTTTCACACATACATAAAATGCTCACACAACTGGAACAACTCTAGGAAAAGGGAAATTGACGTGTTACCAACGCATCACGTTAAACTTCGACGAGCAATTCAGCATCAGTAAATCTCTGCTTCACATGGCAGTTTTGCTGTCCTGCATGCCTAGTAAACCTACACGCAATGCAAGAGAAAGATGGGGTAAGTACGTAGGAGCGCATGTCTGTTTTTCAAACCCTGAGGAAGCATCCACCATTGCCAGATCGATCGGCACTTCCTCGGCCGCCTTTCACCATCCACAATTCCCTCTGTTTAAAAATTTCAATTACCGTAGGATTGTTGCACAGTGAGAGGTTGCGTGAAATGGTCCGTTTTGACGTCATCGCGCTATCACTCTCTGCTCTCAGTCCCTTATTTATTCACGCATCGTCACTTTGTTAGCCGTGCTCTGCGTCATCCCGCCATATGAACTGTCATTTCATCCTTTGTGACACTACGTAACACTGGCGAACATTCTGCGTGATGAAATCTTCATCATTGCGAGCTATTGAACTGTTTTTCTTTCCCATTTGCATATCTTAGGTAGTAACATACGAGTGCAAGCAGAAGTATCAAGAAGATGAGGGTTTCGTGATCAGATGTAGATTTCACGTAGGTTCTATGTTAGAAACACGTATGAACCAATTGGCATATGATTACATTACAGAAAGGAATATTAGAAGTTTGTTGTTATCTCCTTTACACTTACTCCTTCGAGCCTTCCATTACAAACATCTCATCTCGAATCATACACCATAATACTACCAGTTAGTCCGTGTGTTATCCTGCCGAGGGTTTCTCATTACCAAATATGTGAATTATCCAAATCGCAGCTCTTCTCACTTCTGAAGGTAGCATGAGATTTGCATATATAAAAAAACCAACGTTAGAATAATAAAAATGAAATTTGTTAATGGAAAAAGCTGTGATGAACAGTACTGTTCCGTAGCGCCAGGATGTGACTACTTACACAGTGCTGCAGACTTCATAGGCATGATCCCTGCTCGAAGAGCTAAAAAGCTGGTTATTCGGAACTTCAAATTTCTCAAGCAAGGTAACACTGTCTTTCCATCCACCACACTTCTGTGATTCTCTGAGAGGATATGTTATATTTGTAGCTATATAGAAATTGACTCCTCTCGAATCTTTTTTTGACAAATACGTTATAACATTTTATGTTATAACGTATCTGTCAAGAAAACGTTTTATCGAGCAGCGTTTTCCTCTTCCTGCCTTCTGATTGCTGTAATCGCGTGCAATTCACAGCTGCCAATTAATGCTCATCATCTGCATTGGAAAGTTTTAATGACACTTTTTCATTCAGGATTTCAGGTGCCATTTGTGAAAGAACCTTTCAGGAGGCGACATGCCCGAAACCGATGCTAACACCCGAAATCCGGACGATGCACACTCAACAACTGCGGACAATAACAGCGGTAACATCCATGAGGAATGTAAAAGTTTGAAAATTGCAGATAAAAATGCTGAGGATGAGGATCCCAACAAACATCTAGCGAAAATAACAATACAACGTGTAAGTTCTGGTGCTGTATTTAGAACTTACTTCAAATGGTCAGGAATCATACAGATTCGGAAGATTCCGTTTTACTTAGAATATTTCAACTACCTTCCCCACACTGTAAATTCAATAAGTTCCTGTCTACATTCCTCAGAAACAGGTAGCTAAGTATCCTCTATTCCAAATATCTCTCAAAGCGATCAATTACTTTTAAATAGTGCTGCAGTTTGAAGTGCTGAGGACATTATTTCACGCTTATTTCCTGACACATGGCAGACAACCTTGGAAATTTTAGTGTATGTAGCGGTTAAGACAGTCAGAAGTTGGGCCAGTGTCCCAAAAAAGGAATCCATATAACTCGAAAAGTTAGAGGTTCCAGTATTCAACTCTTGAGAGATCAGCAACACAAAGCTTTGCTAGTTTCGCTTTTCCTTCAAATCCAGAAACTAATGGTTATTCAGTTCCAGGAAGTTAAAAATCGGGTAAAACTCTATGTGCTTTGCGATCAGCGGGTATGGGACGACAAGGGTACAGGGCATGTCGCATGTGTACCGTCGCCAGAGCATCAAGGTGCTACCTTCATTGTGGTTCGCTTAGAACACAGTGGTAAGCTTCAGTTTATTAGCGAATCATTTATTGATTTTGCCACTACTGGTGTTTATTGAAACATATGTTCATATGATCGTTGTCCTTATTTTCTTACTCTGTAAAACACTGTTTAGATTTTTATCTTTATTTTAATTTCGTTCAGAATTGTAAACTTGAACTGTAAACTTAACAAAATTTTTATTATTTATCACTTTGGTAGGTCACTGATATTTGCGATTCCTTCACTTTTCTGGTAATTGTAAGAAAATTCCCAATCATTTCGTTTTCCAGAGAAGAATATATTGGAATCAAGAATCCTTATGGATACCATCTATCAAAAGCAACAGGTAAGTGCTTTATAAGTCACGATTTTGTAGAATTCTCCATTATTTGCATAAACATGAAAAAATAAGGTGGTAAGAGATTATAAAATTTTGTTGAGGCCCTCCGCAAATTTTTTTCTCTATCTTTTGAGTTTGTTTCGTGAATTGGTTTAGAAACCGGATGCTAAACTCAACCTGAAGAGACTTGAGAGCGCTTTGTTGTATTCCTTTTTTTTTTGAATCTTTCCGAAAAACTTATTTTGTTCTTCCATACGGATGGATTACCATAGAAAGCCGCTTTTGCCTTCGTTTTCACCTCATTTTTGATGGATACTGAACTGAATAAAAGTGGACCAGGAGTTTGTATGTTAGGTGGGTGGAACAATG
>NW_018108181.1:648205-660646 GCF_000183805.2 Loa loa | reverse complement strand
GTATGTGGAGTATGTGTGTGTGTGTATATGTGTATGTGTGCGTGTGTGTGTGTGTGTGTGTGTGTGTGTGTGTGTGTGTGTGTGTGTGTATCTGTGCTCCCTGGGACTGGTTCTCGTTCAGCTACCAGCAATCCGTCTTTGTATCCCACCGACCAACCAACCTAGACCCGAAGAAGGAGAATTGCTACCTCCCTAACCCTGACGCCTCATCCTGCAGTTTGATTTGATGCTTACTTTCACGCTCACCTATTGGTTTTCTCAGCTCATCCAATGTCTTATTTCGATTTTTATTTTCATTTTTTTATGCTAATGTTGCATTTGGTCCTACATGGTTTCCCAGTTATCACTTTCTTTATCATTAGATACCGCTAAATTTTATGAAGTTTGCTTAAGTGATTTTGAACATTTTGAATAAGACAAAAACTGAAATCCGGAATAAAATATAATGCATAATACATTTTTTATATAAGTGGTGGATAGCTGGACCTAAGGGAGCTACTCACTTCTGCAAGTTATGGTGTGGAAACATTTGTTAGCTCTGTATACCTGTTAATATTTTGGAAAAGGTAAATGGAAACTTTATTCAAGTAGAAATTTAAAGAAAATCCTATCTTCACAGTGTTAATATAAAAGATGTTGGGACAAATGTTTTGTAAATATTCAGTAGCAATTTGTTTCGCTGAAAGCGTCTCCCACTATTCGTTATTTTGTTTGGAAGAACAATTTTAAACAACAGACTTGGTAGCGGAAATAAAATTAAGTAATTGGATTGAGGATTGGTTGCAAATTTGTACTGTGAATAATATGCTGTATTAAAATAGTCATCATAATGGATATCTCTCTCTCTGAAC
The DNA here is from genome assembly GCF_000183805.2 of Loa loa. Taxonomy (NCBI): domain Eukaryota; kingdom Metazoa; phylum Nematoda; class Chromadorea; order Rhabditida; family Onchocercidae; genus Loa; species Loa loa. The sequence continues at coordinate 659,795 of NW_018108181.1, read as the reverse complement.
AACATTAAGTAAAAAATAGCACAACATCTTATATTAGTTTTGCAATTTTTCCAAGTTTTTTATCGTTGTATCAATACTATGATTTTGGTCATTAATCGATAAATTTTTAACATTACGTTGCGATTTATGTTTGAAATTTTTAGTAGTGTTTCTACAATTAGTTGTACTCTTTCTTTTTGTGTAATGTTCTTTTATCGCTTTACATAACCTGGAGGAGAAGAGAGTTGAAAGTGTAGATAACTTTTACTTGGCATATTGATCAACAAAATTGGAAGCCGAAATTAGACTAGTGGATCACTCTTTGGCTGCAGAGTTTTTGAGGAAGTATTCACTCGTAATCCAAATATTTTAATACTATTTGGCTTAGTGAGCCAGTATCAGTGGCAGAGATAAACTTACGAATTTCCCAGTAGATTGTTGACAAGAAACCATTTTACCTATGAAACTGTTCACATCTATCGAATATACAGTCATGTTGTTGTTTTATTCAACGCATAATCTATTACAAATTTTACTACGAATATAGAAATATTTTAGGAAAATTGTACAAGCGAAAAATAGTGTGCACTTTTACTGTCCTGCATCCGTTATCTGTTATCAGCTTTGAAGCAGCCGCTTTGTTGTTCGTTGCTGCACTCTCCTTCAAGCACTCACTTTACCTGCCGCTGTCGTACTCGGCGTACTTTAAATGACCACACAGAAGCTCATCTGTCAAAATACTTCCTTCGACGACATTTTCCCTAGTGTACACATATTTTCAAGAATGACAGTTTAGTGCTTTATCAATATTGTCGTGAGGCTGAAAAGGCAGAACTCCTTCACTGATTGGAGTTGTCAGTCTGGAACTAGGGAGTGCTAAACTTTTATTAGATCGAAGGAGAACTGTGAAGAACTAAAGTTACACTTCATTTTTAAATTGAAATAGTTGCCACCAGCTGCATGATGAAGGATTTGATTTGAACGAGAGATAATTGAAAACCATCTACCATATCACTGAAGTGCTTAACATTTCCACGAGCATCGTATCAAGTTACAAGCTCTTTGTTCATTTTTATTTGGTCTGAGTTCTTTATGTAATCATTTGTCTTTCAGAACTCTAAAACGTAAAACAGCGCTCAGGTGAACACCCTGGCGTGATTTTTAAAGGAACTAAACAATATACTTTTTGTTTCGAAATTACCTTCCCGCATCGATTTCTTCGAAAAAAAGCAGACTGCTAGAGTTTTCTATTAAATCTTTTTGAGCTGTTGGGTGTAATTCTATTTTTCTTTACTTCTTTTAAATGATATAAAACTGTCTCATGTTACCTAACTTCGTTGGATATAAGAAATTTGCATGGAAAGTACAAAGTGAAAAGTGACGTAATAAAGAATGATCAAAAATCAAAGATTAGAAGATTATATGAGGTGTTGAATAAGCATTATCAGTACTTGTCCCTCCGTATTCACAGTCACATCGCTTTTCAGGAAACATTAATAGTTTGGTCAGAATCAGATACCTGTGACTTGGCGCTATCTTTTCAAGACAAGACAGGATGTGAGGATATTTGGGAGAAAATTTGTCAAGTACAGGGTCGCGACCCGGAACAACATCCTGTAAGTTAATAGCATGGAGACGGGCTCGTTTAGTTCTATGAAAATTTACAATTTTATGATATAATAGAATCACTATTCTTCAAATAAAATTAGCAGAAACTGCTCCATATTTTTAGGATTTCACAGGGAACTATGAAGATCTGGATGATTCGGAAGGTTTGGATTCCGTTGGACAGGGATACAGTGGACAGCGGGTAAGGTTTCAAATTCAATGAAAAATTATAAACTTAATGCCTGATAAAAACAAGGAATAGCAAGGAAGAGAATGCAGGAAATTAAATAACGGTCTCACTACTTTTTTTTCTGTGAAAGAGAGAGAGAAAAGCAAAAAGTTTAGCATAAAATGATGTGATAAAATATGAGCTTTAGAGTTTTATCAGACCTTCGTATTTTCATGAATACCTTCCGAATCGGAAGGTATTCATTCGCAACCTGAAATGCAGCTCACAGCTCACAGGCTATATATTTAGATCTTTTCGTGATTGTTTTTTCATTCTTTGTGAGTTGGATCTTCATTTTTCACATTTTAACATTATAATTAACATTAAAACTTTTTATTTTAACATTAAAAACATTAAATTCCACGTTATTTGTGGCTGTGATAATTAGAAGGTTTGCGAAAAATTCGAAATATTTTTCTAAGTCAAGTCTATAGTCATAACAGAGTAGAATCGTGCTTTCATCCTCTTCAGTCGGCTGCGGGAGCTACAATCACTCTTCCACCATGTGAATTAAATTCATTAGCCGATATCGAGGTCATGATTTCGAATAGCTTTGGGTCGGCCGCTCTTCGAGAAAAACTGGCAATAGCAATTGAAAATCAAGGGTACTCTTATGAACTCATGATTATTTATTTAAATTACCTCATCTTCCAGTTTTATGCAATAGAGAATGCAAACATCTTTATTTAATATATCATTATTAGATGTTTTTTTCGCTAACGATAACCAAAGCTAAAGATTTTTGCATGTTGTCAGGGGAAATATTCATGAAGTTATTGAAAAAAAACTGCGTATTAAAGGGAAAGGCAATTCCAGGTATGTTGCGAAACTCTGTGATCTTTTCCATATGTGTGAAGATCTCGAACATATTGATGCGCTGCATACATTGCATCAAATTGCGCGCAGTTTATTCATGTTGAATCGCAATACACTTCTTGAAATTTTACTTAGTGAAAAATATTTCAAGTAAGTTTCTCTTGGCTTTCGATTGGTAATAAAATTAACTAGTGATTTCGAATTGATCTGACAGCTATACTCCGAATGGCCGTTTTTTTAAACCCTTCCTATCTGCCACGGACTTTTAATTTCTCGTATCAGTACTCTTTCCCTATCACCAAACATCATAAAAGCACAACATACGATTTTCCTCGTTGCTGGATCGGCTTTTGTATATTTTAGACGAAGGGAAATTGTAATTTGAGTAATAATGACTAACCTAGAATTTACCTCAAATAAAGTACCGGCTGTAAAGAGCTTCTAGCGATAAACTTCTAGAGATATTGTTGGGATGTTAGAGTATGATCCAGCTGAACCTAAGCCGCGAAAACACCGTGAATTCTTATTCCAAAAAGCCAGATTTCGAGAAGTGTTGCCCATTCACAACGATGAATTACGTCAAAAGATACATCAGACTTACAGAGTTCAGTATGTTCAGGTATGGAATTGCTTTTCTGGCGATCGTTTTCTGATCATCGGCATCTCTAAAAAAATAAGCTGCGAGGAGCAACTTTCATTTTTTTTCAGGATATCTGCTTGCCAGCACCTTCTTTGTTTGAAGAGAATTTGTTGTCCGTTCTGAACAGTTATTTGTTTTTCAACCGAGTAGATATTGTTAGTTTGTTACAGGTAGCAGATTTCTGCTTTAAGATTACAAACTTTTTATGGAAATTAAAGATTTCAATTTAAACATATAGTCTTTTCGAAAGAATGAACTTTCTCGAAAAAAGTCGGAGGTCATTTCAAAGTTGGGATTCTGCAGAGATCACGAAGCAGAAACTTTATGGATTCTTAAACTCAAATAACATCTGCTTTTCCCGACACTTTATCTAACAAACTTTATTTCATGAAATTTCTGTGTTTTAGGATGATAAGCAACTTTTGAAGGATTTATTCGACCAATTAAAGAATCCTGCAACAACAACTGAAAGGAGGAAGGACCTAACTATGTTTTTAAAGGAATTTTGTTCCTTCTCAACATCACTGCAACCAAATGGACCGCAAGGGCGTGAAAATTTTTATAAAGTAATGCATAATAAAAATAAAGCACTTCTAGCGATTAGGCAGTGATGTAATAGACTTTTTATTATATATATACTTAATATTTAAAAATAAATTGAATAAATATCAGAGTTGACATTTCGAAGTTGTCTGAATGGTATTGCTAATTAATTTTGTTGTACTTGAAATGGGCTTGATTCCGACATTTTATTGTCTTCAGCCGTGTAAAAAGAGTTAACTGGTGGAATGGACATGTCACCAACAAGAATAAGTTGTATATTTGATTCAGGTGCAGCAAAAAAATCTATGAAATGTAAGAAGATGCTGTAAGATCCATGAAGTTCTTGAAATATCTTGCTGCGATGCAATAATCATGAAGTTTTCTTGAAATATCTTGCTATTAAGCATTCTCTTGTAGGAGGGATGACGTATGTTCCATGGCGCAGGCTATGTTATGTTATGGAATAGTATGTGGTTAATTAAAGCGACAATTTTCAGACCTTAATGCAAAATGACGTACTAGCAGCAATAGAACCATGTATCACAAGTAAAGATGTACAAACGCGAGCAACAACTGTTGAAATGTTCGTGATGATTGTTGAATTTAATCCGCAGACTGCACGGGATTACCTTCTTCAACAAGGTCGCGGGTTTGGAGAAGCTAAAAATGTTAGTTTAAAAAGTTAGCTTATTGTCGCCTAACTTTATAGTAGAATCGGTTTTTTGAAACTCATGAAGTCTGAAAGAGCCTGGTCTAGACTTTCTATCTGGTCTCAGTGGAAGTTGCTATCTTATTCTATAAGCAAGAAAGGTTTTGATTCGAAGAGTTCGAATTAGGAAAATTACTCCCGTGTTTTTCTTATTTGGGGTATATTTTTGTATAAAAGTAGAAATGCAAATTTTGAAGATACACCTGCAGAATTGTTCACATCTTTATTTGTGCTTATCACAGCTGCAATTTCATAGTCATTTTATTGAAAAAGGACCTTTTAAATGTTAATAAATTGTGAAAATGTGTTGCTCACCAAACACTGGTATCCGATACGTTGGCTGGCAAGTAAAAATAAGCTTATGAATCACGACTATAATAAAGCAAGTAGAATAGGAGCACAACACGAATGAATTGTTAAAAATTAAACGCTTGCAGAATCAGTTGCTACTTAATAAATTGATTGATCACATGTTAACGGATCGTGATCCGGAACTGACGTCAGCGTACACTATGGTTAAAGTAATGCAGTCGTTGCTGGATCCAGATAACATGATTACAGCACCAAATATGAAATCAGAAAGACATGAATTTTTAACTTTTTTTTACCGACGATCTATGGAAACGTTATGTCGACCGTTGTATGCAAATACTGAAAACGATACATTAAAAAGAGGTAAGGATAAGATGCTCACACTGTCTCTCATGAATCGATCTGAACGTTGGACAAGCCCTGGCTCTTCAGTTTCATACATTCTTTCATAGCTAGCATTTACTTGTAACATCAAATGTAAACGACTTTCAAATTCCAGCAGTCAATTATTTCGAAACAGCTGAATTGGTTAATAAAAAATTCGGTAAATCGAGTAAAATTAATTGAGTTTTAAGGTTCCTGATTTGAATTATATCTTCCAGTTAACTCCATGAGATTTAGTTTTTATCTTACAGGTTTTGTGGTATTCAAATTTTAGTTAGTAATCAATCATTTTGATTTGCAGATAATTACCATTGTGCAAATCAGCAAGCAATGATCATCGATATTCTCTGCTTTTGCTTCGAACATCACGCGGTCCATATGCGTAATTATTGCATTAGCAACAAATTGCTGAATCGCGTGCTTGTCCTTTTGAAGAGCAAACATCATTTTCTTGCTTTGAGTATGACTACACGTCCTTTTAACTTATGGTGTATTTGTGTCTTTCCGAATTCATATTTCACTCCTAGTCATGCAAAAGTAAAATGCATTTGATACAAAACACTGTCTGCGAAAACTTCTTGTTACTTAATTCATTTTTCATTAAGGTTTAATTGAGTTCATTTTAGGTGCACTACGCTTGTTCCGACGGGTTGTCCAACTAAAAGATGAATTCTATTATCGGTATACTGTGAGAGATGATGTCATGCAGCCTATCGTTGAATGCTTCAGGAAAAACGGCCATCGGTACAACCTCCTAAATTCTGCAATAATTGAACTTTTTGAATTCATTAGAATGGTGAGTTGCTTTCCAATTGAGCTTACTTATATTATGAAGTTTTTTTATGGTGTAGATTTGAATTTTTATTCTCTCATTTATATTTCAAAGGCGTATTGGATGAAACGGCCGAACTGATTTCAGGAAGATATCAAACCACTGATTATCTATGTTGTCGAAAATTTTGGTAAGGATTTTGAAGACGTCATATACGTAACGACATTCAAGTCGCTGCGCTTAAAATATGAACAAGTAAGTAGTAATGCTGAGGTACTTTAACCTACTTCCGCACTTTTTGTTCAAGTAAGTCGGAAGCGATGTTTGAGTGGCCCTGACGAAAGAAATGAGATTCAAATGTTAAAATAAAGACTTGTTAAGAAGGTGCATAGATTGCTATTTATGAAATCACTGGACCCTCAGATCATGAAAAATTTCAAGCGGTTTTTTAAGCTTGCCTACCATTGCATTAGATATGGACTACAAACTTTGTGGAGAATTCTAGTATTGATTAGTCATGTATTAAATACCGGAAATGATTCAATTAAAAAAATTCTCAGGTTTTTCCCTGAATTTAAATCCCTTTAAGATGAGGGATCGTGAAGGTCGCAAAATGGAGGACTCATCACCTTCTGATTCTTTAATCTCCGTTGAAACTAATTTACCGGCACAGTGGAAAATGGAACGTCAGGCTGATGCTGATGAACAGTGGTTTAACGATGACGATTCAGAGGTTAACTTCATGGTTTTATTTCCATCGGTATTAAAATATGTATTGAAATTTGAGCAGAGGGGCATTTTATTTGTTTGCAGAACGCATCGCCAACAGGAGATTGGGATCCTAACAAGCAAGGTAAAGAACCAGGAACGACTTTAGTGTCTCACTCCGCACTACTTGATGTTTCTCCTTCTTCTTCTGCTGCCTCTGTTGCCAAGGAGGATGAGTCATTAGAGAAAAGTATAACAACGAGGAAAATGGGCATTGAACCCCTTCTTCCTAATTTATTGAAGCGCAAAGGTTAGTATTCAAAAAAGTAAGAGAATCATTGTAGAAGAAACTTTGAAAATCTTTTGTGTACATTTCTGAGGATATTCTAGGATTATGAATAGGCAGTTAGAAAAAGGAAAAGGGTTTTGCGTATATTTATGAGAAATTAAGTTGAGTCGGTGCATGTATAGTAAAAGTACATATCGCATATCGTATTTTCAGTAGAAGATGAGTCAGATGCTGTTTTCCAAACTCAGATTAATGTCCCGCTTAAAACTCATATTGCACCTCGAATTATCATTAAGGTTTGTTGTCTACTTCACATCACAGTGTGAGTTTACTGTCACTCTTTTGCGGTACAGATAAGTTGCAAACAGTTAGTAAACTTATGTCAATGTAAACTTATATCAATTGTAATAAAGTGAAGCGTATATCGCATTGGATTCTGATATATCATATTTATCATCGTCGTGATGTTCATCGGATGAGGTAGGTAGATAAGATTCTTAGAAGTGCCTCATGTTATCATGAAATAACAGAGTCGCAGAAGTTCATAGACCAAATATATCTATTGTATAATTATGAGCGTAGGAGTGGTAATAAATTATAGGTTGAGTCGTGAATAAATGCTTTATTTCGTTTGGGTTATATTTGTGATACAATTTTTCTGAAGATCAAGAGAATTGGAAAAGTTTGTGCGATCGGTGCAATATAAGACATTCTTACTGTCGTCAGTATATCACTATTCATTGTCATTTTTGATAATATGTTACTGTCAAATACACAAGTGTTCGCTTTAGTTAATAATATTCACCAGCATTACTTTACTATGACAGTGCAGTGAGCGGTTGCTTAGGCCTAGCATTTTTTAACGAATGGTATCATTGCGAATTTTCTTAATTTTTTGCAGTAGGTATCATTGCAAATTTTCTTAATTTTTTGCAGTAGGTATCATTGCGAATTTTCTTATTTTTTTGCAAAGCAGCCTAAATCTGATCAAAATTCCAGGTAAATACCGATAAACAGAACCCTTCTTTATCATTACCTGCCCAACCAACATGCAATTCACCGCCTGGTGATCCAGTTGTTTCGTCCACCGAAACTGGAAATTCTCCATCTAGTTCAACCTCCTCGCGTGTAGCGTCATCCGCAAGCGTTGTAACCGTTCTTGCCAAAAAGGTTGGTTACGATGCAGGACACAGTTTTTTGTTTATCTAATTGTTTTATTGTGTCCAATTATTTATTTGCAGTTCAGGTCCTAAAAAATTAACCTAAAACTAAAAGTTTTTTCTAAGGATGTAAAAATCTGAAAATTTTCGAAGAAAAGGTTGTTGACTGGTAATATTAGCAATATCAATTTAAGCCCCTGGTAGAGTACGACGAGAGTGACAGTGATGAGGAAGACGAAACCACGGATTCCGGATCAACGGGAGATTCACTACCTTCAAGCTCGAGTTCAATTGGCCGGCCTTCTTCAAATCTTAGCAGTCAGTCATCTAGTGACGATCAGGATGACGTAAGCAGCACGTCGGGCGATCATGAACCCTCTCCTGTTTCTATTGACGATATCAAAAAAGATGAGGTTAGTTCATAGTGCTGAATTTGAATTCTAACTTTTGTTTTGTTAAGTAGGTAGTTATGTCTCAGTCTTTTCACTGATTTCATTAGTCTCCGGATTATGAAATGTAGAAAATTTCTCTATTTTAATGAATTAGAGTTAGTGAAAAGGGCAGAAAAACTGCAGATGAATCAAATGGATGCATTATTTGTTGGATATTGCGAATTGTTTTGTTTTAAGGGTGAAATAACTTTTCCAAAAAATAATCAAAGTCTTATTCCATGTTTCTCGACTTTTAAACCCTTTTCTTCAATTAACATATTTAATAATATAATGAGACAGATACGGTTTAGAGGTTATGTTTTTGCAGTCGTATGATAAGCTGGTTAGATCATGTTTGTGATTATGGCAGAAAAAGAAAAATTTGCAGTAATTTAAATTTTAGTCATTTTTAGGATCAAAAAGACCAAAGCATATCACGAAAAAGATCCTCGGAATCAACGCTAACTGGCGAAACAATAAGAGAGCAGCTTGTTAAGAAAGGTGATATCTCTGGTGATGACCTCGCTACGAAAAGACTGAGGTCAGTTTATTATTGCTGTTTTATGTCAACTGATAAGAAATAGTTAATCAAAAGGTTTTTTTTAATAACGTCTGATTACTGCTCACAAATAATTTAATTAATGATCAGGAGGGAAAAATTAGCAGTCGTCATCAATTTGAATTTTTCTAAACAGTGATATGTTTGATAACCACATTCAGTTTGATTTTTTCAATGTAATATTCTTTATCATTCATTACGATAAACGTAGTTGCTATTTTGTTTAGCAGGATCTTCTCTTTAAAGTGGCATTTATTTTTGAATAGAGCAAGTTTTTCGGTTATTTTTTCAGGTTACATGATGGAAATTTTGAAACAGAAGCAGTAAGACCGAATGAGCAATCAGCTCTTAAGTGATGACTTAAACGAACACTGTTTGCTAGATTGCAGGTCTTGCATTACCTCGTCATTAGCACGCTCTCCTTAATTTTTCAAAGATTTCTTATCCCTAGTTCTTCCGAATAACTGAAACTTACATCTTTATCAGAATTGCTATTCTAAATAATTACAAGTTTCTGTTATATTTACCAGTTCATTTGGTCAAGTATGCACATAAAAGTTGAAGGTCTCACTTTACCGCTGTTTTTTGGAAAGTTCCATCCATTCCTGATGGTAATTGATCTCATCTGGCATGCATTAAAGATTGTATCACAGTGTTCTCCATATTATGATTTATATATGTTTTTTATTTAAATTAAGATTTTCTTTTCAATAAATTTAGACAAAATAAAATGTGTAACAGATTTTGATGCCCTTTTTTGTGATCGTAGGTTTTCCGGAATTACAAAAAAAATAAGTGGAATGTAATAGATTTAGTGGAGATGTGAGCTTATCGTATGTATCATTTTTTCCTTTGATCCCAGTTTCTGTTTTCACCTTTTTTTTTACATTGCAGTTATTGATTTGAAAACAAAAATTTTTTTTAATATCAGATATTTCGTATGACTTTACTGCCTTAATGTAGTTTGAAATTGAGATCTTTCTGGAATTATCGGAGTTTTGTTACATTTTACTGCAGATCTAGCTTACAGTTCTTTTTTCTTATGAATATTTGTTGCGCGTTCAAAAATTTTGAGATAATTCCGGTGATTTTTTATTCGTTTGACAAGATTCTCGTTTGGTTTACTACCGCATTCGTTTGTGGTTCTCTTCAGAACCCTAATTTAGGATTTCTTTTTGGAATTTTAATTTGAAGTTCTCAATATGACAGCCTGCAACTATTGTATTTTAACGTAATTTCGATGTTTTGTTTCGATATTTTTATGTGGATTGAATGACTGCTGTGCAATAATGTTTGTTAGTCTAATGCATGCGAAAATCAGTATCTGTATATGACTGAAGTGGTGAATCGCATAAGGCTTTCGCATTGACTATCCAAAGTGATCACCTTGGAACACAATATTTATTTACTAACAGTTTCATGAGTTCTTGTCGTGGTTGCCGAACCGATCGTGACGCGGATTGTTATCGGAATTCAATGGTATGGGGTAGGAGAGATGGATTGTGGCATGAAGGGTACTTCACACTGTAATGTGGACAGGTCAGAAGTAGCATCCATTGGACGTCACTAGGATTCTGTTTTGTTAAACAGTGTGAAAGTACCCTTCATGCTTAATACTGTTAAGCACACTGTTAAACAGTGTGGAAGTTCCCTTCCATTGTTACAAATTCATTTTTTCATTCCACTTGCGATGGGTTCGGTAGGCTAAGTTAAATGGCGAAAGTGGTTTGGTAAGGTTGCTTGCTAAATGTTATCTAAGAAGGTGTTTATTATTCGGATGTATGGGGGTGAACGTTGGAGATGTGGATGGATTTTGAAATATTTTTCTAAGTATCCTGCCGAGAGTTTGAGGTATATTACAGATGAATGAGATGATGTCATCATTGTGGTTTTAGTCGAACAGGAAAATCTTTATTAATCATGAATGAAACTGATGACGGGTATTGTTGCATCTGTGGGCAATTCTTGAGGCTTTTCAAACTCAATCCATTTTGATCAGAATTCGATTATATTAAGGTGGAAGGTTTGTAACTGGAGGATTTATATTTCTTTTGAAAATGTAGAACAGTCAAAGCTATGCTACTTTCAAAGGATGAATTCCAGACTCTTGGGGATTCTCGGGAGTACGGGACGTTGTACAAAGCACATGGTCACAGATGCATACAATTCCTGGGAGTAATAAGGCATCAATTTATACATACAAGAGAAGTTTGCTGAGGGAGATGTCACTGATTGCTGCTTTCAGTTAATTGCTTGTATGCCATTTTTCGACACCTTGCATGCTTTCCCTGCCTGTCAAAATAATTTCATTTATGTATGATGCATATCGTGCAAGCTGCAAATTCTACTTATGGGTGGATGGATGGATGCATTTGCGAGGTTTGCAACTTGCACAGAAATTGTATGATAAAAATGATCTTGTAATATCTCGTCTACAACAGCTGATTCAAA
>NW_018108181.1:645490-647858 GCF_000183805.2 Loa loa | reverse complement strand
AATAATAATAATAATACCTGACCGTGAAGGACATTCAAAATCGCCAGTAACAAAAATGCCAACAGCAACATTATGAATCACCGATTTGGAATGATATCTCAACAAGAGAATGGACTATTTCGCATCAACATCGAGCTAAATTTATTTCAGCAGAAGTGGGACACTTTTTATGGACGTATGCAAATTCTAACAGATTAGATTAAAGTCTCCATGATCAGAATTCGATTATATTAAGGTGGAAGGTTTGTAACTGGAGGATTTATATTTCTTTTGAAAATGTAGAACAGTCAAAGCTATGCTACTTTCAAAGGATGAATTCCAGACTCTTGGGGATTCTCGGGAGTACGGGACGTTGTACAAAGCACATGGTCACAGATGCATACAATTCCTGGGAGTAATAAGGCATCAATTTATACATACAAGAGAAGTTTGCTGAGGGAGATGTCACTGATTGCTGCTTTCAGTTAATTGCTTGTATGCCATTTTTCGACACCTTGCATGCTTTCCCTGCCTGTCAAAATAATTTCATTTATGTATGATGCATATCGTGCAAGCTGCAAATTCTACTTATGGGTGGATGGATGGATGCATTTGCGAGGTTTGCAACTTGCACAGAAATTGTATGATAAAAATGATCTTGTAATATCTCGTCTACAACAGCTGATTCAAATGTTTGTTGATATGATTGTGATTTAAGGAATGCATTTGTTCAAAACATGATACTAAGCATGATTACTTTGAACTTCGGTTATTTCTTCCACAGTGATCCGTTTCATGGTAGCGGGTTGTAAGAATAATGTCAATCTTGAGCTTCCCTCAATTTTCTTAGCCCTATATCTCATGTCTTCATTTTAGATTACTTAAAAAATTTTTAATTTGTTTTTATCTATCATGTCTTACATGCAAGAAATATAACCTTAAAAAGATGTTTGTAAGCGTAATCATCGAAGGCTACGACGGTTTCAAATTTGCCATGTCCCGACCGCGCGTTTGTCTGAATATTTTTCGCTGTATTTAACAAGCCACCACTCTCTTGCATCACATTTTGCATCAGTTTTACCATGTCATGGTCACAGCAAATATATCCTAAATTTCGCCAGCTGTTACCAACTTGGTTAATTAAATGACAGACAATATTTAATTAATTGATGAACTGAGTGTAATGTTCTTGACAATTTTAATGACTCTTTGCGAACTTTCTCGTGGTGAAAGAACAAAAGGCGCCCTGGAACAGCTTTATTGAATCTTTCAGTTTACTGGAATCCTTATATATAATTTACTGGAACTTTTCCAATGTCACTGATCAAATTCCAAGCTTATCAAGTCCCCAATATTAATTTCTTCCAAGCCTTTTCACATGTGCTAATAAATATCGAAGGCTATTCTTGCAGAAATATTCGTGAAAATTTAAAAAGAAATTCCCCATCTCATGGAAGTGTGAAGGGCTGTAACTCCTGAATCAAATTATCAAATATTTCTCTCTTCAAATTGAATAAAAATTGAAATACGGGAAGGGATGGAAAAAACAATATACCGCCTTCATTAACGAAGCAGTCGTCATTGTAGGCGTTGATCAGAGTAAAAAGAACGATAAAATTAATAAATACGTTCCACCGATACATTTGAAAGTTGGATGAAATCAAACACTGAAATTTCGATCAGTTCCAACTTCCAAGAAATCCTTTCTCAGGGAAGTGAACGATAAACAAGCAAATCTAAAATTTTAGAATCGAGAAATGTGGAAAGCAAGGAGGAAGGGATAAATAGAAACCGTTCAGGAAGTGACTGTTTTGAAGAATACTTTAAAAATTTTTTGTCATCAATTTATATCTGAATATAGCTATGAGAGAAAATTCAGAAATTATGGTCAAAATAAGGGAAATCGTAATTGACTGAAGGAGTGACTCCGGACACTGTAAGGAAACATATATGCTACGATACCTAAAACCAATATGTAAATTAGAATGGAGTGGAAGATAAATATCGTCAGATGGGAATACTACACACAATATTGCGCATAATATTTCAATTGAGTTATTGAGAACTTTCCATAACTAGGTTTAGCATGTACAGAAGCAAGCATATGTGTCAGAAAAATTCCGAAAATCATAATGCAAATTTTCTGTCGGATTACCGAAATTAAAGCTACTTTCAAGCAAAATTTCCACAATATCCAACAAACAGGGTGACGAAATCTTGTAAATAAATTTGAAACAATGAAAGGATATAAGCTAACAATGGACAGTGTAAAACAAAACGTCTCAATATCTACACAATAGACAATGTCAAAGGCTAGTCATACCTTCACGACAGCCCCAATGGAGCTTACAAAACTCCTCTTTAATTCTTATATACATAAAGACAGTTT
>NW_018108181.1:627444-645470 GCF_000183805.2 Loa loa | reverse complement strand
ACAGAAGCCAAGCATATGTGTCAAGAAAAATTCCGAAAATCATAATGCAAATTTTCTGTCGGATTACCGAAATTAAAGCTACTTTCAAGCAAAATTTCCACAATATCCAACAAACAGGGTGACGAAATCTTGTAAATAAATTTGAAACAATGAAAGGATATAAGCTAACAATGGACAGTGTAAAACAAAACGTCTCAATATCTACACAATAGACAATGTCAAAGGCTAGTCATACCTTCACGACAGCCCCAATGGAGCTTACAAAACTCCTCTTTAATTCTTATATACATAAAGACAGTTTTTTTTTTTTACAACCGAGCAGACGATAGATCCTCTTTGCTTATTTTCCACGACTGAATCACAAACGACAACAACTTCCCATATCCGCCACCATTGGACAATAAACTACGATATTCTTCTATCCGCTAAATACATTTCCCGTAACATATTCCCAACTCAACGACCTATCAACTAACCGACAGTCAAATTACTGTCCGAGGCAACGACAAGGAGTTTGTTAATTGATCATATCATTTGCTTTTTGTATAACTCATTCATCATTGCTTACCAATTCATCGTGTAATATACATATTTATATCCTTTTTCTTGTTGTTAACTAATAATATTGTGCAAGAACAATATTACATCCCGAATAAATCTGTATCGCCGAGAAACGAGTTCAACAGAAAAACAATTTCCCAACAATATGAACTTTCCAAATAAACTTCGAAATTACAGTCTTCATTTCACTGACCAATATTGTACATAGATCTACGTATTGTAAAACGATACGATCATAACAAAATTTGATCTGTGAAATATGCTTTAGGTTTGATGTTCTGTATGAGAACTTCAAATGAAATAACTTTTTTATTTTCGAATTATGAATTAAGAAGTAAAGGGAAAGGCAAAAGAAATTTAACTTATGCTCACTAACAGCAGCTTATATAGTCATGTTTTGTAAGGTAGAATCTATGATCACAGCACTAATGTTTGGTTGTTTTTTCTCCTTGTTCCTTTCTCTGAGTTAAGTGAAAATTTAATGTATTAAAGGAAAAAATGTCCTTTTATTTCAAAAAATTTTTATTGGAAAATGAGGAAAAGAAGAAGTTGTTATCCCCGTTCTATTTTTCATTCTTCTTCCAATATCTAAAGAAGGATAAATTTATATTATTTGTAAGGTTAGGTATATACGGATTCAAGTAGAAAGAATAACTTTTAAATCCTGAGCAATAATGTTTTATAATGAAATAATGTTTGGTCAGTAATAATTTAAACAGTTCAAATTTTGATTTTTCCGTACTGTATTATAATATAAGTGATAACTGTCAAACACCTCTGTGATTTATTGCTGTTGTGATGTAATGGACTCATTTGGTTACAGTAAAAAGTGAAATTTTATTTGATGAGCACAAAATAACGCTATTTTGATTGAACACAAATTGGATTGAAATTTACTCTATTTTACATTTTTTTTTTTTGGAAATTTTCGATTTTAATGTGAATAATGTTAATTGATGCTTACAGAGCATTAACACAACAAGTATTATAATTCAATGTTCCACAAGGCTCAACTTGAGTTTCAAACTTAGATATGAAAGTATTCATAATGAGAACTCTGATAAGCATTTCTCACCTATTAAATTAATTCATTTACAACTAATGCATAAACAATTCGTTTTTATCTATATAAGAATTTAACTGAATCAAATGATCGGGCAAATGAGTAATTTAATTTTTTATGCCCTGGATGAAAAAGATTTAAAAAACAAATAATTATAAGCAGATAGAGAGTAAAGGTTATACATAAAAACGATACCAATTTTCACCTTAAAAACGAAAGCTCACCATTTTTATGGTGACACTTGAAACTTTTTGGTGGTGGCATTCTGTGTGGAATTTTTTTTACATTGCATGAGTTAATAGTTATGTAATTGTGTTTATTCCGAAATAGAGATTTCTGAAATGTAGCTCAAATTTCATCACTCCTTTTGCAAATGCAATAACTACTTGTTCATGTTGAAATCAGTGAAAGTAAATTTTTGTTCCAAAGTCATGCTTGTTCAAGTATTCGTCACTGACACTGCATTGAAGTTTGAGAATTTCTAATGTATTTAAGAGACGAAACCTTTCCCACACCTGAAAACAGTAACAATTATTTGAAATTTCTGTATAGCTTTTGTTAAAAGTCATCATCTAATTATCGTACTATGGCACTCTGCAGTGTTAAATGACAATCCTTCAATTGATTAGTTTTCAAAAGTAACTGCTAATGATAAAATGGCCTTCGAGAAGATTTCTCTATTAAAGTTTCATAATATTAATTTTCAAAATCCTATGCGAATTGAATTTCTTCGTAATTTTTCGTTACTTGTTTGTTTTGGAAGAAATATCAGTCAAACAAACACTTTTTAATCCTGAAAGCTTCCGTACAATCCTTAATAATCATTAGTTTAACTACGTAACCAACGTTACTGTTCTTCTTACACCCTTGCCCTTACTCAGGTAAGGGTCACCAGTATTGAGGTCATACTACTGAAGGCACAGTTGCGCTAGGCTAGACACGCCACCAGAATGGAGATCACAGCCTTCCTAAAATTGTGCTTTATGGCGAATCGGCCACCGGTTTCCGCGAAAGAGGAGCCTCATAAAGGAGATAAAGGGACGCCCTCAAACAATACTTCAGCCTGGCCATATGAACTACCATCAAATTTTGAAGCTAGAGTGAACCACTCTAGCTTCGAATTATGTGTCTTCATGCTTTGAATCGGGGAGCTTGGAGACACATCACCCATAACGTTGCTGCTTCCTTCAAGAACACTGCAGAACCACCCTCGAGGACAAACGACAACGCAGAAAAAACCGTACCTCATCAATACCGCTTAAGCAGACCTTCCACTGTGCCTTTTGCATTCGAACTTGTCTATCCAGCACTGGCCTTCTCAGCCATCAGCGCGCTACAGCAAGCGTGGGTATAGCTCATCACATATTTTCGCGAAGCCTAACCACGAAGACGAATATATTTCTATGAATGTATAATTGTTGTTAACACAAGATTTCATATCAGCCCTTTTTGTGGCTTCTAATATTCTTTATGAAAACTTTACTTCTGAAATATTAATCAAAAAAGAGAAGAAATTTTCGGCAAAATCTGAAATAATTATTGGCTGTCGACAGTAAACTTAGTGTTTTATACAGAATCAAACTTAGTATGTGTGCCTTTTAAAAGAGGTATGTATTTTACGTGAGCGAAGGATTTGCACTATCCTTCATGATGAACACTGCCCTGACGGCCTCGAAAAGGTTTATGTAATGAGATTTTAAAAAAAACCATAGCCTAATGAAAATCACAATGTTTAGGTGGTTCACCTCCAACCGTACATAATACTTAATTATCCAGACGAATTTCTTCCCTTTCCTCACCAATCTTATGAATGGTAGAAGTACCTTCCCAAATAACAACACCAACCAAATTTGAGTCCAATATTTTACAACAGCCATAATAAAAAAACCAAACTAAACCCGATCGTCTCAATCTGTTAAATTTAACCAAAAAGAGCTTTTCCTCCTCGCCTCATTTGAATTTCAGAGCTGTAATGAAAAATCAAGTGTACGTATGCATACTGTAGAATCATCAGATCATAACGATTATTTGACTGCGAAATCTTAGAATCCATCCAGCTTCATGTACAAATTTATAATAATTTTACCCACGGATTATGTGCTCAAAATATTTTTGAACGACACAACATACCGTACCCTTTTCTGTACACTTTTTCATAATTTATGCAAACCGGAACAAATGCATGGAACAACTCAAATCAGCAAAAAAAACCTTCTTGCTAATACCACTGCATTGCGAAATTTGAATCAGAAAAAGATTTACAATATTTGGAACAATTCTATTTATAAGAGCTACAAAATAAACACCAATGAGTAAGAAACAATAAAGAACATGATAAAATTATCGAAAAACAAAACAATTTTGAAAAACAACGCAAATGATGAAAACGTAAATCATTCACAAATGGAGAAGCACTAATCAAGTCTAAAAAATTCAGAAGATAATGGTGCTCATATTTTCCACAAACTTTTGCCGAAAAATTATTAACTGAAGGTTTTCGAGTAACAAACAAAGAACTGAAATCCTAGATAGTTCGAAAATTTACCATATTTCACAAAGACAACGTTGGGCGATAGCTCTGGAAATTTTTGAAATCCTACTTTTTGGAAAGAAAAACTCCAAAAATCAAAGTAAGATACGAAACAGAAAGCAACAATATCTTTAAAAGTGAATTTGATTCTTTGGTAAATCAAAAGATTCCTCATTGTCAAAAGTAAAGACAGGATCGACGAAATATCAAACAATGATGAAAGTAAGTGCTTGACCAAATAAAAGCTTAATCACTGAGCATAATATCAGTATCCACAATATCCAATGCTGTTTCCGCATCATCCAATAATTTTTCTACCGTATCACAAATGCGATAATAATCAGCTAAAGATTTCTCTTTGATTTTGAATAATCTCGTCGCAACATGCTCGGCTGAAAGGGTTTAAGATGTAGCAATACTTAACAGACATGTGTATCCAAAGCTATGAGGATATTAAAACAAATTAAACAAATAAAACCATACTGTTGTCACTTATAAAAAAAATTCAAGTATTAAGTTCATAATAAGTATGCCTAATTCTGTATATTTCACAAAATTTCATATAGCAGATATATCTTTTAAAAAGTAAAAGTAAAATTTCTGATGCTTGAAGTGAAACTAACCAAACTTTCCCACTAAGACTTTACAGTATCCAGACTTTCACGACTATGGGTAAATATTGCTACAAAGTCTGACTAATGGAGAAACGAAAACATAAATAAAGTAATTACCGAAAGTAAGCGAAGAGTCGACATCACCCACTGCCTGTTTCGTTGGCAAATGTTCGGCAGCTTGCGGTTTTTGCATTCCATTTATTTTCTTGAACGAGGTATTCGAGGACCTTGCTGCAGAAATTCCACAACGATATTTCGGCGGCAGCACGACACCACTTGGTTCGGGAGAATAGATATCTCTTCGATGTCTTCCGCGACGACGAGTCGTCAACATATGCTCTCTTGTCTCCTGAGATTCACCTGGCTCCATACGGTCCGAATCACTTTCAACTGTTTCCGTTAGGGTGGCTTCAAGTTTTGCACGTGCAGCAGCTCTTGTACGATTATACGAAATCTTATTCCCACTACGAGTTCCAACAAAAGTACCATTAGCCACTGGTGAAGCTGTTGATTGCACCACATTTGCATCACGCAAAGCTTCACGTTTTGCCCTCAAACGTGCTCTAAAATATTTCTTGCAAGCCATGTAAGATAGGGATTCCAACTCTACTTTCATTGTATATTATGATAAAGCAGATCATTTCAGTAGTATTTTAAAAAGTTGAGGAAAACACGTTTTCCTGAGTGAAAGACAAACTTCTCAGATTCCTTTGTTCTTGGTGTAACACATATCACACGCTGAGCTTCTTCTTTCGTAATCATGCCATTATTGACAAAAGCAGCTTCATAGTTGCTACGCATTTGAATCTGATTAAATCGTTTAGAAAGAAATTATACTTGATATTATCCTGATAAATCAAACAGCTAAAATATACTGCAAAAATAAATATAGGAATAATGAATACTAACCAAAACTTCATCATCCTGAGCAACAAGTGACTCACCAGTACGTGGAATCTAAAAATTCGTTTCTTCATTAATTATAACAGTCCTGTTATTCATACTGCATGCACAAACAATGAATATGTTACAATAATACTGCAAATAAAAATCAGAGAATCCTAATCTCCTCAACGTCATCCATCAAAATTATTTCGAACACTACTGGCTGTAAACCTCAGTAATTCCGCTATCTGAACTTGTTTCTTAGAATAGGACAAAACTCCTTATAGAAAGATGAGGAACTACGAAGAATGGAAAACTTTTGACGGTTGCATCCAATTGTATCTTCTCTTCACGGGTGGTTTATCCTGCCTCGTAAAATGCATCAGGTTAAAGAATTGCCACTTTGAATCCGGTGGATCAAAACCGGCAGCAATCGCTCGATCATGTCTACGGCGTATCTGATTATAGTAATCCATCATGTTCTTCCAAGCTACCTTGATCATATCACCTGGAAGGAGCGTTAGTAAATATCGTAAGAAAGATATACGAGTATTGCATGGTTTACAGATCGCTGGTTTAATTTAGAAATGATTACTTCTAATGTTTCATTTTGCCGCTGTTTCCTTTCAGTAAGGCTTGTTGCAAGAACTATGGTTCCATTTTAAAGATTGAGATTCTTATTCATAAGCACGTTTCCAGTCACCGTTGAGCGTCTAGTTATCAAGATCCCAAACATCCTTGAAAAACGGCTTAATTTTTGAGGAATTCGTTGGAAGTGGCCATACTCAGACCTTTCTCCAACCAATTTCATGACCCTATCCCTGTATGAGCAAAAAAAGTTCAAAGCGCGAACACTCGTACATCACTTCTTAGAATATCAGCTCATCATAACACAGCAATTTCATATCGGGCTACCGTTGATCTCAGTGCTAAAGACATTTGAAATAATAATAATAATTCCCTTATAGTATGACTAAAAAACTTATTAAATAACAAATCAATATTTGAAACAATCCAAACAACTAACTGGTGAAAACTAAATCATCATCGCTCAGTTCGTGGGCTATTTCCTCAAAAGCAAGCCAACGAGCAGGAATATCGCTATATCGAGGGTCAGTAACCTGAAAACGTACAACCGTCGCCTATATTCTTTGGAGCTCTCAAGATATGGCAAACGAAAACTCCATAAATTTTCAAAAGTGCTAACAAAGATGCAACTAAATTCCTGACTTAAACTTACTTTCCAAATAAGCGGTCTTCGATATACTTCCTGAACAAGCAGTGTTTTCTTTTCGTTATCCATGCCAAACATTGCCATTTTTGAATCCTAATTTTCTATTAAACTGTTTCTATTAAACTCTATTAAACTGTGCAAAACAAAAGCCTGAAATTAAATGACTACAAATGAGCAAACAAAAAGATCGTTTATATCGCGTGGAATCCTCAGTCAATATAACCATAAGACTATGATGGAAATGTCAGGTATTCCAATGGATGGAAAGAGTGATAACAGCAGACCAAAATACAGCGATTTTGAGATTCCACAGTACCTTTGATGAAGGTTCCGCGGAATCTTTGAATATACATCACATCGCAACTGTCCAGCCAGCCAACAAGCAACTTTAACCTATTGTTACTGTGATGACCTCCTGTCACTCTTCTTCACGAAGCGATGACTCTTCCGAAGACCTCAGGAGTCCTATCACATCAACACCTTCGCTGCCAAATCTTGCGCATACTTCAAACTCACCCTGGTACCATCAACTAACGGGCGAGAGCCACAATACTCCTAATTCTCGCTCCTACACGTCAAGCCGCTCGCATACCTCAAAGCGCAAAATAAAACACGGCCCACAGCTGAGTCCCACGACGCAATAATACAGGAAAATAACGACCCCCTCATTGGTTGAAGAAGACTATGCGTGGCAAAGTCTAACCAAAACACCTTCGCCGAGAATAAATCATTTAGAGCAACGCAATTCATAATATCAGTAGCAGATAGCCTAAAGGCTAACTCTTAATACTACATCACTTACAAGCAATGGCGTATGTACGATGATATTCGACCTTCTGTCATAATCCCAAAGGAATGTAGACCACAACATCCGATTGTGGTTAGTAAGGTCGTTTGCAAAAGAACCAATCCAAGCCAAAATTAACTGCTTAATGTGGTTGCAAGAAAACATAACATTTATATCAACATGTGCTTACAAATTAATGCCAATTGAATAACAAAACCACAGTTCATATATTCGAAGGATAGAGCATTATTCTGATACGTTTTCCCATCGCTTGGGGTGGAAGATTACGATGAAATTTAGCTCGCAATGCGCCACCATTACCGTGCACGCGTGTCAACTTCCCCCATATAGCACGAACTCGACTCGGTTCTTTGTTTGCTGACTGGAATGCAAAATTTACTAGTTAGTTTGGCTAGAATCAACGATGTAAATATGGCAAAACAGGTCTGTGAAACCAGTACAAAAAGATACTCAACGACATATTCAGATGAAGCATAGCGAGCAGAGTGGATGGATCATCATTCATATAAAAAACATCGTGGACGGGGAGAACGCGTCAAAATGAGACGACACGAAAAAAATGTTTAATATAAGTAAATATGGCAATGTTTAATATAAGCCATTATGTATGAAATCTTATGAAATCTCATCTTCCTTCTTCCTTTCTCCATGGAAGGAATGACATCGAACTGAACAATGAAACTGAGCCTGTTTTATTATTTCCAGCTGTTTTTATTCGGTTTTTGTTTTTATTGATGTCGAGATATCCAGACTTAATCAAAAAAATCACGCAGTGAATGCACTTACCCTGATTTTGCTACGCGCCTTATAAACGTAAAGTGCACGTTTACCTACGTACCACTGAGCGTCATTCTTATTATAAACACCATCCAGCTTCAGCAGCGCTGTATGCTCGTGCTGATTTCGCTGTGAACGCTTGTAACCAGTAAATACGGCTTTAACATAAAGACGTCCAGCAGGATTCGGTCCATGCTGTCTAGCTCCTTCAGCAGTTTCTACCATTACTGAAAGACATTAATCAATTATATTACTTTCACAGAAAATCAAATTAATAGTGTCTCCACACTGCACTCAACCCATCCTAAACAGGCAGGGCAACTAATACCAGATTATTGACAACTTATCCAGAAGTAACAAAAAAGTTAAAGAACTCAACAATCACTTGAAAATGATAGATGAAATGAAAAAAAATTAGCACAGATAAGTGAGATCAGCGAACTTAAGAGAGAACTGTGTTGTTATTTTCTCACCAGCCATTTATTTCAGTGAAACTTCAAAAAAGCAATTTTTAAACATAGCAGAGAATTCATCAACAGATGTAAAAGTACAATCGGCAGAAATACAGAGAAGTATTTCTTACACAAAAACAGCTAATAAATTAATAAAGCAACGAATCTCAATATTTGAAAAAAATTCAGGAAGAAACTCGAGTGCTAAAAAAACATTTTTTTTGCAAATCATAACATAGTTGGACTATCACCGAAACCGTTATAGATTCTAATGCAAAGAGAACATATCGCCAGCAAAACACTAAAGAATACCTATATTCATTTAAACCGTAAGGTATTATACATTCAAAATGCATATAACTTTCAAAAAACGATGTCAGCAATGCAGGAGCTTTTAGTTATTAAAACAACTAGTATCTAACGTATTCTCACGAAAAAGATATTTTAAACATAGCTATAAAACTAGAAAAACTGCTGTAGCGATTGTGTAAAAAATAACACCAATACAGAATCGAAATATCACATGCCCTTCTCTCAAACTTTCCTTAACATGAGACGGAAGACAACTGATAACAAAATTACAAATGAGAGCTTTCACCACTAAGCAGTTCGAGTTTGGAGTGAAACTCAAATTACAAGTTCTTTTTTGATCAATCCAGCAATATAGCCTTACACATATATTCGTCGACAGACATTATACATAAATATAATTCTTCAAATTTGTTGCAGCATTTTATAAAAGAGATGTGTAGATCATGTTTTCCAAAATGTGCAACGAAAAAACATGACACTAAATTTCAAAAAACTAAAAGCTTCAGTGGTTTGGTCTTATCTACACACTTACTGAAAATGAAAATGAATTTGTGTTGAACCAACCAACGGAAAAATCTCTCAGTAATTTTTTGCTTTAATCATTAAGTGCACAAATCATATTTTCGTTTTACAACTAAAAATGCAGTGAAATTATTCATTTCCGCCAAAACCATCCTTTTACCAGACCCCCAATTCCTTGCTGATTCGCATCTTGTTCACCCTGCTTTGATTTGGCTTCTTTTTCCGGTCTTTCATTGCGTTGCGATGTTTCCTTCTTATCGAATGCATAAGAAGCGATCTTAGACTCCAAATCCGGCATCTGGAAACATGTCCTTTTCTCGGAAGATATTGTTAGCTATTAACAGTTATCAACCAATAGTTCAACAAAAATTTGTCAATCAATAGTTCAACAAAAATTAATAGAAATTCAGTGAAGATTTAACGGTTTTTTTAATATCATTAACAATGTTACAAATAATAAGGACAAATACTGACCTTTATATGATTCAAGGCTAAGTCAAAGAACATGGGTTTATTCGGCATAGGAATGAATGAAGGAGGCACTGGTATTATGCGAATACTTTGCTCGGTTTTATGTAAGTCTTTGAGTGTAATTTTACGGAATGCGTCCAGAGTATCGACGAGAGGCTAAAACATGTGATAAAAGGTACATTAATGACATTTATTAATTGTAAATTAGTTTACAATTTTTCTCACACAGAAAACCTTTCTGAAGTATAAAGTATTGCAAAGTTAACCAAAAGAAACCATACAAAGCAGTGGACTCATGGTTCAGTGTGTTAATATAACCATCGACACCGAAAACTGCCTGACGGTAGGCAACAAAAAATCAAGTTAAACTGGTCCATCTAAAAAATTAAACTAGTTTATCTAAATCAAGATACTAGTTCATCTAAATCCAACAAAAATTGCACCCTGTTATCGACAATTTCCTGCTTTGTATCACATTTGTTGTCACCTGCAGCTTCAACAAGACGATTTGCTTGCGTAGCAAATTTTGATGCAGTTATTTGTTCATGCAAGTTCTTCAAATCATCCTTAAATCGAGCAATCACAATTCACTATATCAGAGCAAGTTAGAAAGAACTGCCTCGGCAAGAATTTCTAAACTGAGGTATTATAAAAAGGTAATAATGACCTCTTTTTCCACGATGAAAGGATTTCCTTCCGCATTTTTCAGTAGCATCGAAGTGTACGAGGTCCGTTCCACAGCTCGGTCATATAAAACATTAGCTTCATTCCACTTTGCTAAAGCTGCATGTGCCTCAGCCAAACAAAAACATCTATATGAAAAAAAAAGAAGATAATATCGCATGGAGGTGGCTAATCCAAGCCTCATCTTCTTAAAAAAAAACCTAAATATTCGAAAAACTGTCTCTTTTTAAGAAAGAAACACATGTTTTATCTGAAAACGAGTACGATTGGAAGAAATACAAACTACCATCACCTTGAATAAAGTTTTTTTTTAAAAAAAATAAAGTTATGTAGATTTTCTTAAAAGCAACAGTTTGGAGAACACAATACAGAAATGATGAATCGGAGGTAAAAAAAGAAGTGACGTGAATAAGCAACATTCTATCGAAATCGAACAAATAAAGCTAAGTCCCATTTGAATTGTAATAAAAAATGAAAATAATGAAAATAAAGAAACCTGAGTGCGCGATAATACTCTGCTTTCACTTTGTATGCTAATTCCAAATCTTTATTTGTTACAACACCCGGTAATTCCAAAATTTCACAACTATTCTCAATCACTGTGTCACATAAACGAATCAGATCTTGTGGTTTGATTTTCTTTTCCGCCTGTGTCCTGAAAAAAAAAAAAACCGGTAGTTGTTACAAAAATACTACTCAACTTTTCGCAGAAAACAAGAAGTCAACAACCACTTTAAAAAAGAAAATGTTACACTGAAAAATCTGACCTTAATGAGACATCGCTAAAGCATAATCATACAAGTGATGAATGAATGGAGTATTGTGTTTTAGTTAGCCGAGAGATCTTACAAGACAAACAGAATTTTTCAAAAAATTTCGACTTGAACCATATTACTTGGTATGTGCAATAATCATGATGTAACGTTCAATAGTTCTTTTGAGGCGCATAAATTCCAGATAAATAATGGTTAGCCGATTCGGAGATTGTGCACCATCAATGTGAGTTCTACTATCAACTAATTTCTTTTGTTCCTCATTTAATGTTTGAATTACATCGCGGATATTGCTTAACAACTGTTCATAAAGAGTCATCTGAAAGATTTTTTGGGCTGCATATATCCAATCTATTATTTGTGAATATATATTTTCTAGAAATAATTTAAATACACATGTATCTAATATACCCACAAATACATTAATTATAACAAGCATACAGGCAAGCAAAAAACACATTAAACTACATAAACAGAACATATCTTTGATCATAAAGGAATGTGATGCGGTGACAATTTTTCGTCTACTTAATGAATCCCCATAATTGGGACTATATGATGAAAGTAACAGGTAGTTTTTATTATTAGTAAAACTAAAACATACTACTGCTTAATAACGGGACATCACATAATTCCAGTACTCCCAGTAGAAAAAGAAGCAAAAAGCTACCCAGCAACAACCAAGAACATCTCACATTTAGCAACAAATAATTTCAAACTATGTTTATATCAGTCATCTTCAAACTATTTATATGAAGTAATGTTAATTTATATAATTTAAGCATTACTAAGTAATAAATAATGAACATTACAGAACAAAAAATAACCTTATCTTCATGTATTGTTGTTTGCGCAAGTTCGTGATCAAACTGCTCAAGAGCTTGTAGAAGATTTTTGACATTATCATTCGTCACAGAAACTTTTTCATTACCCCACTCAATATCCTTTATATAATGCACGACAGCTTTCGTACGTAGTTCCGCTATTAATTTCTGGAAACATCTAGCTATATGAATAAGGTAAGTCAAAAAAAAATTGGCTTGTGAAATGCTTATTGCTTTCGAATATGGAAGATTCTTGAGATAAACGAATTTCAAACTAACATCAAAGTCTTCCTGCAAAACACCCTCTTCCTCACTCAGCTGTAGCCTCATATTGATCATTTCAGACATTGCAGCATCACAGCTTGCATCGTCACCGCAGTTGAACTCACAATAGCGCATCTGTGGTTGTATTTCTCGACACCTACGAAACAACTATAAGAAAAATGAAAATAATTGTGATTTGATCTTTCCATATTAAACTGATTTCGATACATATTCAAAAAAGCTCACCTCACTTTGTAAAGTTCCACCAAATCAGGCAGCTTCACAACTGTAGCAAGTTTTTCATATATTTTTCTGAAACAATGATAGCTTAACAACCATGTTAAGCCAAAATTAACTTTGGGAATTTGATACTTGGTAATTCAATCAAAAGAATCCAGTTAAAAGTGAACGAGATCCGTTAATAACCATGGAAAATAAAAAATAAACCATCTCTAAAAAGAGTAAGTTCCTGAAATTTATTACGAAAAGATTATTACTTGGTAGTTCTGAAACATTCTAGGGCTCCTTTCCACTCCTTTAGTTCAAAACGAAGACAACCATGCATCCATGAATTATATGCCTGGGATTCTAATCTCGTTACTGCGTCTACCTTGAATATTACACCATTTCTTATTATCTTTTATAACAATTCCATGAAGTTACTCCATTTTGTACCATTTTATTCTATTCTCGTTTTGCCAGAAAAAAAGTATAGAAGAAAACATTTCGAAACATAAAAAACGAACACGCTCACAACTTTTGATGATACTTTCGAGACTCGATGCATGTTTCACCGCTCTTCGTAGTTTTCCGATCATATGAAAACGTTTTCTTGAATGCATATCTTCACCAGCCTCTTGTTTTAGTTGAATTGCATATGACCAGTTTCTTTCGGCATCGAAAACTGCTATTTGTAGAAACCTAATTTCGACTTTATATTTACCATAATGTATTTTCATCATTACGTAAATAATTCTTAGGAAATGTGCAAAAACTATATCATACCTTTCTTCAGTAATAATATCAAATGCTAGTTTTCTTGGGATGAACTTTGCAGTGTGTTTTGAAACTCCCTTATGTATATGGGTAAACCCAAGTGATTTTCGAATCCTTCGAACTCGACGTGCACAGTAACCACTGAAACTAACAAAGTCAATTTGCAGAGCTTCTAGAAGAAGTTTGATTTTGGCAGCATAATGTAAGGTGTTACTGTAGAAGTATCACCAGACAAACAAACACAGATATGCTAAATAATGCAGAGAAAATACTGATTTCCATCTAAAAACGTCCCACACTTTGAGTTGTTTACGCTAAGAATTAGTAGCACGAGGTTCTACTTAACTTAGTTGATAAAATAAGTCACAAAATAAACCGATATCTTTGGTAATCTCCATGACGTAATCCATGCTTCTGCTGCGCATCCTTGACTAATTGTAGAATAGACAGAGTTGCAAAGGATGCCAGTACAACATCCTCCTTCTGATGCTTAGTAGCCACCATATAAACCTGAAGTATTCCTGCATGACGGCTGTCGCATTGAGCAAAAATCAAACCCTTACTCACAAGAAACTTTGCAGGTATTGGAGTAACGTATCAGAGAACCGTCCATAATTCCAATAATGCTCGATCAAAACATTCAACACATCAGTATGGACAAGGTAAAAAAATGTTTTAGGGAAAGTAATGCCTAACAATCCCCCAAATGATATCATTTACTAATGAATACTAAATACTAATATTCAATAGTGAATAATATCATGATTATCACTAATAATAATTACATGAGAGCCGTTATTACTGTAAACTCAAGCGTCGTTCCAACCTCGTGACCTCCTCCTTCCTCTCCTCATCCCCCACTGAATCAGCACTATCCTAAGCAGCTCATCCTATCCAAATGAATGTCGTTAAACCTAAAACACTCCAGTGAGACACGGTTTTCACAGATAGCAAGTGCTTAATAATCACGACCTTCTAGCGGCCCGTTATACCCGGAACAGTATTCCAAACCGATGTTTCGGCTTCTAGCAATGTTTGTCGATGAAGGCAGGTTGAGGGATGATTAGAAAAGGCAGTAGAGTGCGATAAGTTGTTTGTGCTTTTATTTCACTGAATTTCGTAAATTTTCTGAGCCTGACACAACATTTTTTCTCAAGTAGTTCTGGTGTAGGAAGTAATAGTTCAAATGTTGCCACGAAGATCGAGAGAAATCTCTCTTGTAGCTGTTGTAAATTTTACATTTTATCTGGGAAGGCTTCATTAAGAGCACTTCTTTGATACGCTTCCAGATGGTTTACTTCCATTAATCCTGTCAATAATGCTATTGGTACGATCACCACTTGCATAAGCCATGAAATTTCTTTCTGAATTGAATTTATATTGTGTTAGTATTAATTCACGTTAATTAATATAGATGGCGGATATGGAAAAGGTTCTGTAACTTAGATGAGGAGTTTTGTGTGGTGTATGTGGGAAAGACAATAATTGTTTTTTACCCGCTATGCTAGTTTTGTTGAAGCACTTGGTAATCCTTGTGACCACAGTCCTATGCCTTGAAAATACGAACAGTTGACTGTAAGAACGTCCGACTTTATTTTTGTAATTCTACGTTTACAAAAGTGATGAAAATGATGAGTGTACTTTTTCTCGCTCTGAGCGCAAAAACAAAAACTTTATTAGCTCTCATCCCAATGAAATGAATAGTTCATTATCTCATTTCATTCCACTTCATTAGTGATCGTATTGTGTACCGCAAGATTGACATTGTTTCGGCTTATTATGTAATATTCTGTTTATCCGTACAGTTCTTAGTTTTCAGTTTTATTTTTGGGAATTTATTCCGACAATATTGCGTTTCATTCAGGGAAATGGCCACGTAAGTTTCAACTTTTATTGGTTTCACTTTTTAATCATCCACTACGATAGTGTAGATATGGTGGAAAAAACAGTACAGATACAGTACAAATATTTTAGGTTAGCAAAGCCTCGATCTGAAATGACTCAGGAAGAGTTAGCAGCTAAAGAACAGGAGGAATTCAACGTTGGTCCACTTTCTGTGCTTACGCAGTCAGTAAAGAATAATGCTCAAGTCCTGATCAACTGCAGAAACAACAAGAAATTGCTTGGTCGTGTGAAGGCTTTCGATAGGTTCTTCAATTATTATTCATTATGATCGGATCTTATCATCTTTGCTAACAATCATGATGAGGACAGTGTTATAAGTTTACTCTGTTGTTATCATGTGTGTGCTCTACTTGTCTCTTATAAGAGACCAAAACAGGTAAACTATGGTATAATCTTGTAATGTTTTGTTTATAAGGAATACTAAATACTGATTTATACCTTTTCCAGGCATTGTAATATGGTACTGGAAAATGTTAAAGAAATGTGGACAGAATTACCAAAGACGGGAAAAGGGAAGAAGAAAGCAAAGCCCGTTGCGAAGGATCGTTTTATCACGAAAATGTTCTTGCGCGGCGATTCCGTTATCATTGTGCTGAAAAATCCAGCAGTTGCAGTTTCAGAATCCACCTAATAGTAAGATAAAATCTGTACGTTTTTTGAAGAATCGAGAAAACACAACTCTCGTGTATTGAGTTTTTTTTTTTTGTGTCGTTTTTCCATTTGCTGTTACCTTTTTGAAACATATATTTTTAAATACAGATGGAATCAATTGTTAATCACAACGCATTTAGTACCAGAATCCATCCCATCATTCGTCAGAATGTCGAAATATCCTCTTGCACCTTTTGCGATTAATATTCAGGACAGAAAATTTTTAGAACCAATACAAGATTTTAGAAAACTGTTTTTCTGATTCTTAGAGTGCTTGTGCTTGATTTCTCGACTTGTAAACGTATGTTGGAAGTAAGGTCATTTTTTGTGCATCTGGATCTTGTGGCAGTTTACTTACTGGTCAATGAGCGTAATTTAAAGACACATTGTTACCGTCAGATGTTCATATATAAAGAGGATACGCTATGAAGAATGTAGCTGATCTGTTTGTTCAGAGTATGAAGACTACTTTCGGAACAAGGTGTGCATGTCTTGAATAAAGAAAAAAAACTGGTTTTGATTACAATTGTTTGATGTAAATGTGATCAAGGAAATCTTGTCGACTTCAGAGATTAATCCCATGCGTAAATATTTCATGGCCTTTAGATATTCAAATGTTCGGAATCCCAAATTCCCGTGATCATTACTGAACTCGGAGGAAATAATTTAAGATTACTGAAAGCAAATGATTCAAGGTCTCTAAAGTCCGAAGAAGTTCCAGTGCACATCCCCAACATGACCCGAGTAGCTTTTTGCGACGACAATTTGTCATTGACCAGTACGTCAGTTGATCCTCATTTATTATCAGTTACTTAAAAGTACACAGCTGTCTGATATCATATGATTACAACATTAATGTTTCGTTTAAAACCACGAATCACAAAGTATTAGAAAAATGTTATTTGATGGATTTTCCTATGCTAAAACGAATCTCGTAATAAAATAAATTTAGAAAGGATCTAGTCTAATGTGCAGTCGCAAAGTGCAACCATGATGACCATAAACTTAAACAAAGAGTAAAACAGTCCGCCGACGATGTAACAGCAGAAGTACTTGAAGCTACTTATATAAAATTAGAATGGAAAGTAGGAAAGTTGTTTCACGAAAATATGTGGGTAGGAACAAAGAAAATTGAAGAATTCGCCTTCGTCCGTGATATAAATGAAAAAAAGGATCCCAAAAACAGATATTGAGGCTCATCATACTAACAGTTACCGCAGCAGTATATCTTAGTAACAGCTGAAACTGCAAACCACCAAGCTTGAAGTATTTAAACAAGATGTAACGAAACATTGCTTCGCACATAACAAAATTTAGTCAAACCAGTAAAGTACCAATTGAGAATAAGAATTTTTATTTTCCGATCAGAGCTTTAACTAAAAATAAGTAAAAGGGAATATGATCGAAAGGGAAGGGAAGTGAGGAACGACAATGAATGGAACGGAAATATATACATGAAGAAAGTTATTGATCAAATTTTTATTCATCCCAGTTAATCCATCCATCGCTCTTGTTAGATAAGTTATTTGAACCAAGTTTTGGCGTCCGAGGATCATCTCCATCATATAGTTCCTGAAATAAATACATGTAAGATCACATCCTTAAGGTAGAGAGGGACAGGAAAAGTTACAGGATGAAACTGACTTTCGGTTCCACTATATATATATATATATATATATATAATATATATATATATATAT
>NW_018108181.1:624058-627401 GCF_000183805.2 Loa loa | reverse complement strand
TACTATATATATATATATATATATATATACATATATATATATATATAATTGATGGAGCACACCTGTATGTCAACATTTGTACTGGAACATAGGCTCCAGCTTTCGTCCATTGCTGATCGTCTATCTGGGCTCTTCTGACTTTGTGTCAGCTCTATACCAAGACAACTCTCAGCTTCATCAGAATCTGTAAGATTTAAAATAAAAGAGTGGGAAAAGTCTTAACTAATCTACTTCATCTAAATACTAAAAATATGTCCAATATATATCGAGACTATCTTCATTAGTAGT
The DNA here is from genome assembly GCF_000183805.2 of Loa loa. Classification (NCBI taxonomy): domain Eukaryota; kingdom Metazoa; phylum Nematoda; class Chromadorea; order Rhabditida; family Onchocercidae; genus Loa; species Loa loa. Next base: position 627,113 of record NW_018108181.1, on the reverse strand, counting down.
AATATCGAGAGGCAAAATAAACACTATTTGAGGATAGTTCAATTTGAAGAACAAATCAGGTGAAAAAATGAAACTTTACTACCATTCTGATTTTACTCACTATTGTTTCACCTTGACAAGTTTTATTCCATTTTATATTGAGAAATTACTTCCTCTGTAACAAGCTTTGAGCGCACGAACATCTTAGTAAGTGTAGCAGTTTGTAATAAGAACTAACACATTTTTTTTTTTCGAAATCTATCATCCGCTTTTGCCCTTGCGTCGTTTCATTTTTATCATCTTGTAACAGCTGTTTTTCAGCATCAGCTTTACATTCAATTAGCACTTCCATCTGATGAACTCTGTAGAAGTACCTCGCCCAAAAAACCACATTCTCAATTTTTTCAGGCACCTTAATTTTCTTATATTAGTTCTCTTAGTTATTTCATTTGATTAAGAGGAACACGATGTGAATCTTTTTAAAATATTTCCTATGAGTGTTACGTCTTATATTTTATCAAGGACTATATCATCCTTATATTTATGATATACAAGCGATCCTTTACTAAGTCATTGTTAATATAGCTTCTAACTATTTAAAATAATAAAGCATTGTTTAATTATTCATGCATACGCACAAAGCTTTCGAAATTTCTTTCTAGGAACTTGACCAGCAGTCCAAGAGCCATCAAAATTATTCAAATTGTTATAAACAGAAAGTGCGTTCCTATAATTACCATTTCTTGATATAAGGCCCTCACTCGGGGACAGTTAGCAAGCAAAGCATTGATTTCGCTGTCATATTCAATCAACTTGAAATCATCGCACCACATTTTGAATAATTCCTTATCACCTTCTGAGATTTTCATGTATGTATCTGGATTCGTTTGAATTTCATACAAGATATGCTGCAAACAGCAAAGATAAAATAACACTTGGATTAATTACATTGAAATTCACAGAACCCTACTCATCAATCATCGCTCAACTGGAAACTTATCCTTGTTTATGAACATAAACAACTTCAAGAAGTACCAAAAAACAAACTAAGTGCTGTGATATGTGAATGCTCAGTACTCATCATAAGATACAAAAATTGCTTATGAAAATAGTTGTCTAAAATAAGCAAAAAAATTCCATTACTGTAAAATTTTTATAAACTTGAAAGGTTGAATTACATGAGGTAAATCACGTCTGCTCCTAGGTTTTATTTGTGGATAAATGTTTTCTGTGAATATATCCTCATCCTCAATCGTATTTTCTTGCGCAATATTTTTCATTGCATCAACTATCGCATTGATCCACGAATTGTCTGTTATCGTAGATATTGAAGCTAGCTTTGGTGCCCATCCAAAAGCATATGTCGAGCTGGATTGTTCGGTCTAAAGATAGCTGTTTCATGAGCCTAGATTAAAATTAACGGCAATAAGCTGAGAATTCATTTCAAAACTCACGATTAATTTAGTGTAAAGAGTGATACCAGTCATAAAATTAAAATATTTTTTACACAAGATATATATTTTGCGTAGTAACAAAAAGAAGACTTACTGAAGCGATTACTTAGAAACAAAAAGAAACTTGACTAAATCAAGCATTAAGCAGAGACTAAATTAAGCATTTATAAACATACTTGAGTCGCTACGGAAAAAAATCATAAATCCATTTGCAAGATACCTAATTACTTTCTAACTTTCATCAGTTGTACTTTATAAAGGTCTCATCTGCAACTTGAACTCACTTCATTTGTACTACTTTTCATTTTTATGCTCTCCTCTTTATGCGGCTTATCATTCTCTTCTTCTAAGCTTACAATCTGCTGCAAACTATACGCTTGCTGCCTGACGCTTTCAACAGTAGTACTTGCCAATGCGCTTGCTTCACTGGTTACAATATCACTGAACTCAGTAAGATCCTTTTTGACCGATTCGAATGTTGTATAGGTCTGAAATTAAACCATGAACACGTGTACAAAATAAGCCCTCTCATCCTACCATTGTTTTGACAATAAAATAATTTCCTCAGATTCTTTGACAATTCCTTTAATCTATATTCATTGATACTGAAGATTTTATATAATGCTAGAACATAAAACCAAAATCTGAATAAAAAGTCCGAACAGCTCCACTAATATTGTAGCTTCTCGATTAGAAAAAGGATGTCAGAGAGATCTCTAACTTTGGTTTACTCGACGCTCGTTTAACTTTTGACTTGGTGTAACGGGAATCCAAAATTTGCTACTAAAAATGAGTTTCGACAGTGTAACATCAAGGATATTTTCTGAAAAATTAAAAAAAGGCTCTCACATACGAATAATTTATAAGATAATACCATATAACTTTACACCATCATGAAAGTGAGTGTTTCCTCCACAAAACCTAATCAATATAAGATAATCGGTGAATCCTTATAGCACTTACCTTAATCTTTCCCGATACGGTAAGAATGATAGCAGTATGACTAGAATAAATCAAATGAGCGAAATATATCACCTTTTCTTTAGCGGATCGAAACCAAGCGGAACCAGCGGTAACCCATCCCTGGAACGAATCCATATTTCTCCTCGCTTCTTCCTTCTTATTAGTGGGATGTTTGTCGCTTGCTATTGTTTCCACTTCCATTGCATTCTCATTATTCTTCATTTTATCATACTACAACATCCTCAAAAAAAAACCGGACTGAAATTCCGAAAATCAAATTGAAATTGGAACATCAAAAATCAAAACCAAAAGCCGAAACTTTCGCTCGCACTGCACTTCCAGTAACGCAGTATAAACACGGCCATTTCATGCAACTTACTTGTCTTAAAAAAAGAAAATTGGCAGTTCCTTGTTTTAAATTGTGTTTTGTAATCGAGCAGCTGCTGCTTACATCTTGATCTCTGGAAAAATACGATACCCTTCGAAATTACGATATACATATTATGGTCATTAGCGAGTACCATTTTAGTTTCTGGTTTTGGTTTAATACTAAGGTTTCATCACTTATTTCAATCTTTAATGTTTTGTATTCTTTAAAAACGCGGAACGAAGATAGAAATGTATGCTAATTACATGATATTACCGATCACAAGTTCCAA
>NW_018108181.1:618871-623899 GCF_000183805.2 Loa loa | reverse complement strand
GAAATTCCGAAAATCAAATTGAAATTGGAACATCAAAAATCAAAACCAAAAGCCGAAACTTTCGCTCGCACTGCACTTCCAGTAACGCAGTATAAACACGGCCATTTCATGCAACTTACTTGTCTTAAAAAAAGAAAATTGGCAGTTCCTTGTTTTAAATTGTGTTTTGTAATCGAGCAGCTGCTGCTTACATCTTGATCTCTGGAAAAATACGATACCCTTCGAAATTACGATATACATATTATGGTCATTAGCGAGTACCATTTTAGTTTCTGGTTTTGGTTTAATACTAAGGTTTCATCACTTATTTCAATCTTTAATGTTTTGTATTCTTTAAAAACGCGGAACGAAGATAGAAATGTATGCTAATTACATGATATTACCGATCACAAGTTCCAATTTAAAGCTAATCACCTGTTTAGATTTGCAAAGATTGAAATTTAAATTGAATCATATTACTCTTTTCTGATGCTTCCTTCATTCCTTAGCACATGTGATGATTGAACCAGATATCCATCTGCTTTATCTCCTCCTTATGGATTATTTCAGAAAATAGGAACTATAATAGTTCCAGTCCTAGAACAGGTTAGAGAAGAGAATTGATGTGACATTTTCAGAACTACAGTAAAGACACCAAACTATTGCCCACTCATTTTATTTTTATTCCAAGTATAACTTATTTTGCTGATGCGGTTTGCTGATCTTTTCGCTCAAATTCTTCTTTTTAGTGAAACTCCAAGAACTGTTCTCCACTCTATTTACTTTTTGGCAAAATGTCGTCGTTTATGGAAACTCTTCTCCGTTGGTATCAAGCTGGTTCTGTCCTTGTGACACAACTGTGTTAATCTGTTAACAATTATGAAGATCGCAAATTTCCGAGGAAACACTGAAGGAAACACTGAATAGCTTCAGCTATTTTAATAGTGCTTGGTATATGAAGTGAGAAAACTTGTGTACTGTATTGTGCACGTATATTGAAAGATCAAACTTTTGCTAAAACTGTTACAATGACGATCGGGGGGATCCCGCTTTTTTTTGCGCAGTTAGATCGGAAAAACGTTATTGTAGAAATATATCCGAGGCAGATAGGTGACGAGCAAAAATTGCAGATTTCTAAAGAAGCATTGGGATTATTTTATTGGGTTATATGGCTGGTTTTCGGAATAGACTGTAATTTTGTTTGACTTTTTTTTTTTCACGTCCTTCTTGTATAACTCTTATGTAAGTACTGCGCCCAGAGCTTTGAGAAATAATTCGAAACAGAAACTAACTGGACGAAATAAGAACAGATTCCAAGCTATTACCAATTTTTTGGAGCTTGAAAATGTAACCATTTCAACGATCTAAGAAAGTGTGCCGAAGTTGACTCCCCTCATTAGCTTACAGTAATTAATTTGGTTATTATTCCAACAAAATAAAGAATTGTCAAACATAGAAGTTTTGATTTTAGCCAACTGGATATGTCAAATGTAAAGCTCAAAGTGTAGTTTGTACCGATCGTCTACTCTTTTTTGCATTCCGGAAGTGGTTTATTGGTGTTGTATTGAAGTAAAATTACAAATTAATGTTTGGATGCATAAATTTTATCATTTCCATCCGATGTAGCTAGAGAACCATCTACAAATGTGAGTATTACCTGGTACATCAGTTTTTGTAGAGATATCATTATGAGTGGCCGAAGTGTCACCGAAATAACACAAGTTCGAAGAGACTGTAATGGACGAATGCGATCTATACGGGATTGGTTTGGAAGAATCGTAGCAAATTTCTGTACGTACATATTTTTTGCAATATCATGCATTAGTTTATCAAGAATTATGGAAATCGCATCTAAGTGGCTTTGTTTTGTTGCTTTTTCCTCCACTGTATACCGCGATATTCAAAACTAATGCACTGTATTAGTCATTGATCCCAATACAGCAATGGCATTAACAATAAACAACAGCAATTTGCTTTTTGGGTCTAATGACATGTTACCAGTTGCATAATGGTTATAGTCATTCCTTATTTATTCATCTGATAGACTTATATTGCTCATACCTTTGGCTATTAAAAGTGAAAAAATCACTGAAATATAGTGGATATTGTCATTTCAGTATTTTGAACATTTTGAAGTGTGTACTTTACCAGTTACGAAATTGTTTAATGCAATGTTCATTTCTTTCTTCTACAGTTGAATTTACAATACTTATAGCACCTATGGCATCATCTATGCATGCATTCCGCAGCAATAGTGTCGTTTAATTCGTCAATTATTCAACCATCTGTTGAACAACTAAACTGATTCAGTTCACCAGTAACAATATAATAACCTGTGTCGTATACAAATCTAATTCTAAAGGATTTAATATCTTCTTAATCTTCTTTACCTCTTTATGATAGCATCAGTTGTAAGCTCTTATGATATGTGCTAATAACTATGATCTGAAACAGTTCTCATTTCAAGCGAAATCCACTTTGCGCTTCGAGGTTTTCAAAAAAAGGAAAAAAAATCTCTGGAAACGGACTCTACCTATTTGTGGTATTGGTATCTTAATAAAATGAATCGGTTTTGAATTCTGCAAACAAGAATTGAAACTTATGTAGTTTCTGTTTTATCATTCCTGTTGTTGACTTTTGCCCCAACAATAACGCTCCAAGCATTAATATCATAGTTAACTCTAATTTTCAAATCTATTTTTGTAATTTCAATTTATTCCAACAGAATCATTTGGAGTAACTATAACATCCACAATATGGACTATTTATTTTCGTATGCGTGCTCACAAAAAAATACTAGAATGAAACCGCTCCAACTTATTTTTTCAAAATAACATTTGGCTGTATCAAAGCAAAATTTATGATTAAACATGAGAAAATAGGACTCATAACAGCGTCCACCGATTAACGGGCATGATTTTTTCTCCCATTTTAATATCATTGCCTTTTGAATGATTCATTTTTACTTTACCCTTCCTTCATCTTCTCAACTATGGGCATTATAGGCCACTATGAACGCATAGTTCCCGAGGAATTGCTCATATCATCGTTCTGTTTTGACTATTGCAGATTTGAACCAATCGAATCCTAGAAATCCCATTTTATTTGAACGGATTCCATATATTTTCAGATTTTCCGTATCATGAATTATTCCCGTTACTAATCAGTGATGGTCACATCTGTTATTTGTTTCACTTGTGAAAACTTCCGAATCTCATTTCTTCTTGTGAATTAAATTTCAAATTTGATTTTAGATCAATTGTCATATCAAATCTAAATCAGAAATGCAATGGAATTTGCAAAAAACAATAGTATCGCACCTTTCTCTCAAAACTAACGCATTGATTTCCAGGGGATTTGCATCATCTTATCGGGAAGCTATTAAAACAAACCAAGAGGATATTCACACTTATATTTACATTCTTACCCTTTCACCCGAAGGAAAATGTTGGTAGTAAACGATGTCATTCATTGGTATTTGATTTATACTTTGTTTTGGAATCATTTTTAAATGTATAATCATTCCCTCCCAAATCTCAGAATAATCAGAAAATCTGAGACAAGAGAGGAGAAAAAGTGAGTTCATATTTCTTTTCGAGTTCTATTTATTTTTTCCTAATCGAGCTGCATGTTAAGAATAACTAGCCTGAACCATCAAAAAGCCAAAGTCACATGTCGAAGAAAATACTGTCTTGGAGAATGATTGATTTTCTTTTTGATCAATCCAGCAATATAGCCTTACACATATATTCGTCGACAGACATTATACATAAATATAATTCTTCAAATTTGTTGCAGCATTTTATAAAAGAGATGTGTAGATCATGTTTTCCAAAATGTGCAACGAAAAAACATGACACTAAATTTCAAAAAACTAAAAGCTTCAGTGGTTTGGTCTTATCTACACACTTACTGAAAATGAAAATGAATTTGTGTTGAACCAACCAACAGAAAAATTTCTCAGTAGTTTTTTGCTTTAATCATTAAATGTGCAACTATTGGCGAACTTGAAATGACCAAGACTGAAGTCCATACTACCAAACAATCTACCACCATCATTAGCTGTGAATTCACAAAACAAAGTTGTAGTCATAGATGATGCAAATGATCTTATATCAAGAAATGGTAAAATTGAACAAAGTGAATCTTGAAGGTTAACATGCAGATTCAATTGAAATCATTTGTTAAATGTATTTGTAGTCGTCAACCATTGTGACTCATCTCGAAAAAATGGTCGACAAACATCCAAAGAATAACTTGAACGACTTTATCTTCGATGATAACTACTTCGAAGATAGCTGGGGTCTTCATTCAAACTTGTTATTCACATCTTACATGCATCAAGTGAATACATTTATGCCCGCCGTAAGCATTTCATGCTCATATGATTTATTTGAACAAGTTCTGAAATCCTAATTTTACAAATTCGAGGCAGTTGTAAAGTCTGCTCCAGTTTTGACCTTTCATATGTTTTTGTTTTTAGCCTTTGAGAGTTGCAGCTGCAATCAGCATTAGTGCGGAAATGTCGAGACATTATTCTATGCATAGATTGAAAGCAGTACATCTTAGAGGTATGTAAAATCATGTCTATTCAAGGAATTAAATAAGGGATTAAATGAATAGAAACAAAGATGATATTTTAAGAAATGATTTTTTTCACATGGTATTTTCTGTATGAATATTTTTTTTATGAACAGGTGACCATATGGGTGACATTCTGCATTCATGACTGCAACAAATGACGTCGGGACATTTTTCTTAGTAATCGTAGATCCAACAGCTTGACAATATTTGAGAGAAAATTGTAGATCAAGTTAAAGTTTTCAAAACCAATAGCAGTGAACTAGTTGATAACGTATCAATACACGTCGATCCTTGTTTTAGGCACTGAAAGCAAAACAGAAGAGTACCGTTGTTCATCCGAGGAATGTAGTACGCTGGATCAAACCGATCATAACATGAATGGTACTTTTATTGTTTCTATTGGTTTACTTTTAATTTCTTCGTAAACTTATTCGGCAATTGATTTCTGTTGGTACTTATTATATA
>NW_018108181.1:608798-618583 GCF_000183805.2 Loa loa | reverse complement strand
ATTTTCTGTATGAATATTTTTTTTATGAACAGGTGACCATATGGGTGACATTCTGCATTCATGACTGCAACAAATGACGTCGGGACATTTTTCTTAGTAATCGTAGATCCAACAGCTTGACAATATTTGAGAGAAAATTGTAGATCAAGTTAAAGTTTTCAAAACCAATAGCAGTGAACTAGTTGATAACGTATCAATACACGTCGATCCTTGTTTTAGGCACTGAAAGCAAAACAGAAGAGTACCGTTGTTCATCCGAGGAATGTAGTACGCTGGATCAAACCGATCATAACATGAATGGTACTTTTATTGTTTCTATTGGTTTACTTTTAATTTCTTCGTAAACTTATTCGGCAATTGATTTCTGTTGGTACTTATTATATATTTGAATCCATTTTCAGAGTTTAACTTCTCCAATAGTCTTTCCGAGAACAGCTGCACAGATGTTCCCAGCTGATGCATCACTACCAGATTATCTGTGATTTGTCTTCAGAACATTCCATATCATAGTTGTAAATAGTGCACATTCTAATTCAACTTTGCTACTTCAATGCTTAAACGAAATTACAACACTTCGGTGGCAAATATGAAACTTCGAACTTTAAAGAACTTATTCCTGATGGACGGATGAGTTGTGGATTCTAATCATTTGGCTCCATATGTAAAGATATTGCATGTAAATTTCCTTTTCACCATTTATATGGTTCTCAAATGTGAATTATGAAGATTAAATGGAAACATTGTAAAATGCGCCTAGTGACATCAGAACCACACATCAGCTATCAGTGTCCCTCTCCTACCAGATGGCACCATTTCACTACACCCCTACAACGTCATAAAGATTCGTCCACTGCAGTAACTTTTTTTTTTGCTAATTAGGTTGTCGAAACAAAGCTCTGCAGTCCTGCGAATCCTCCACTCATCTCTGACTTCAAGATAGAGAACGTGGCAAAGGACCCGTCCATTATTTTAAATTCTTAACTGAAAGGCGAGTAGAACCCGCTAAAATTCGAGAAGCGGTTCTCTATATGGTTCTCTGAACTTCAGTAAACTGCGATGATAATACTTGAGAAGTACTACGATAGTAGTATACTTTATGGACAACATGGCGGAGGACTTGTCCATCATTAACTACTTAATGCAGACACTTATACTTTGAAACACACCGAGGGTCCTTGCATTCGAGACTTTGTCAGTGCTCAACTACTGCAATAAGCTGGGTGCGAATATTGAAAAAACCTGAAATGATGCCCGACTCAGTTTCTAACAAGGTATGGAGTACCCCAATTATCCAGAGAAGTAACTTAGTAATCATTAAGCTCGAAACAGTGTTTCATATTCCTTCTGTTTATCCTCGGCACTTGACATCGAGGTCAATTTCCCTCATTTGAATTACCAATTGCTATTTCACACAAGAGACATATGAACACCGACGAGCAAAAAATAAAACCAACCCAAAATTAATGAGACATACAGCTTAAGATGCGAGATGACACCCTCTTATCGTGTCATTATTTTTCGTTAGAGAAAATACTGTCAATTAACATGATGATGTAATCTGAGCGTTAGACCGTTATCATATAATCGGATTATTTACTATCACTAATCACATCGAGCCTCTGAATTACTTATTAATAAGTTTATTCCGAATGCTGTTAAGGCGCTGTAAAAACAATTTCTAAAAAGCCTATCCCATAAAACAGCACTTGCATTTCCTTCATCGGCTACGCATATTTTAAGTTACACCGGAAAGTATGTCACGAAATAACAGTTACACAGAATTCTTGAACAAATGCATTAATCTGAACAATTAATGAACTACCAGACCAAAAATCACAGGAAATATAATTTTCATGCCAGATTGTTGATAATTACACTCGCTGTTAAAATCATTTGATCTGAGCAGAGAACAAATAGACAATGCACCGTAAGCAGCGGGATTTGTTATACAGAAACGCGATATACGACATACAAACATATACCACACATACATATACATACATACATGCATACACACATACAATGTAATGAACATTAAATACATCATCACAAATCATCACCAGGCTGGACAAATCTGTGGTTGAACGTGAAGAAATAAGAAATAGCAGCAAAACTGGGCTTGCAGGAATAAATTTCACAAGACAACAATGCAAGTGTTAGAGTAGAAAACAAATAATATGTAACTCGGGGTAATTAGCTCAATAAAAATGGCACAGTCATTGATAACGCCATCTTTTCGAATAAATATTACTTCACTTTATTCCTTCAAAATGCCAACAGCGTGTTACAACGCATTAACGCGAATTACCATACTTTATCTGAGCACTGTTCTGAATATGTTATTTTTTGTTTCTTGGTATCCATAAGTTTGATCTCCTTAAAGAACTTTCAATACCTTCACGAATAAATGGATTTAGCTGACAATCCAATTCCAACTTGTAAGAACTAAGGCAACATGTAAGGAACAGTTGAGAATAACGGCCGATAAAACAAAACAGGAGAGGAAATGAGACAAAATGGAAAGTACACACAGTAAATAATCGTTTCAAAAGAGAAATAAAAATTATCCACAATTCGCCAAGAAAAAAAATGCACTCGAATTCTAATTTATGCATGTTAAATGTTCTCAAACGCCGGAATCAAATCAGCTCCATTCTGAAAAGTTATAAGAGAATAGTTCAAGTGAAAGCGGCTCTGATAAGGACACCATCGGGAATTTTCAAACTGGCCTAGAAAATTTCCGATTTTAGAAAACAAAAATCCCCTAACTCTACAAATGTCTAAAAAAAATTTATGCTTTCGAAAGTGAAACATAAGAATTAATGAAATCGAAGAAATTAAAAATTACTAAGACACCTTCATTTCCCAACATTAGCTTGCTCATGCATGAGTTGCAGCAAGCTAAAACCACCTTGAACACCAGCAGTACCATTGTGTCGATGTGAATTGAACATATGAGCTTGTTGTAATATTCGTACCATTTCCGTAATCGGTGTTAACATGGCTGAATTTGGTGCTGCTGCGGGTGCAAATAATGTCGGGGGAAGACTGAAAAACCGAGTATTCCCACAGAAATTTCATACGAAGAAACGAAGCTAACACAATGACAATACTATGCTCATTTCAGGCAAAAAAGGCACAAACTACCCACGATTCTTTCCTCTTTTGTAATGACAATTTCTTTCTCAAGTGTGAAAGGTCTCACTATTTCAAATCACGTAAAACGTGAGATAGCTCAGGTATATTTTCTATCCTTGACAAACAGATAGTCATACAAGGAACAGTGTATTGGCAATATTATCTTAGTATTGTAATTCATCATGCAAACAGCACCCGGTAGGTTCAACGATAATAGTACTAGAGAGCTGTTTCGAATCTGCTTTGCCATTAGTAAGATCCAGCGGTATAGTTGCTGATGCTTCACTATATTCTGAGACTGATACTGCTCCCGCTACCGTAGAACTGCATGGTTCCCGTTTCGTTTGCTGCTAAATGGCAAACTGTTTGTTTCAAAAGTAAATTAATACCAAAAATTAATACCACCTCGAAGATACCGTGAACCCCGCACCAACAAATAAAAACCCAAAGTTTAGAAGCAATGGATATTTACTGAATTGTAAAATCAATCCTTGGAAGAAAACACAATATGCTCGATTTACGAAACATATCACACTAAAAAGTTCACCCTAAGAAGATGAAACCAAATTACTTACTGTTATTTCATCAGTAACTGCCAACTTGACCGGCCTATCACACTTACGTTTGCGCGTCCCAAAATGACTATTCTTTTCTGGAGTCAATTTTGGTCGTGTTGATGTGGAAATATCACTATTTTGCGAAAGTGGCGAATGAGCATTTATGCCTGCTTCCGATGAACCGGCAAAATATAGCAAATTATCCTATAAAAGAGAATTAAAACCAAATAAAAGAACCCAGACTTGGTATTAAATAATTAAACATTATCCAAGACGTTAGAGCAAGAAAAAGAGCTATTCTGCCATTTTAAGCTTATGAAGGTTAATTTTCCCGGCTGTTATAATCATGTCAACTTCTGCTCCTTTCTCTACTCAGAAAAAGCAAAAATCCATTGAGAAATCTAGGAGAGAGGTATATATGAATGTTTTTATATATCCTTTTACTTAAATGCGTGATCTTAACTTAAATGCGTGATCAAAATTCGGGGCAAAAATTGGTGACAAATTTGAGTCTTTAGTCATTCGCTTTGTGGACTATTTCTTCTGTCATATTTTAACTTCATTTTATCAACATTTTTCAATTCATTTCTGCTAGTTTTTTCTTTTGTCCAGTATATTGCTGAATTTTGATTATCTACATTTCAGTACCAACCGATACCCACAACAATCGAAGTTATTCCTGCGTCAAGAATTAAATAAATCCATTCTAGCCAGTTTTTAATTTTATGCATTTAAGACTTCTGAAAGATAGAAATTTTCATACTTATCATTAATTGCTCAGATATTTCGTTTCCAAACAAGTCAAATTTACTCATTTGTTTTAAAAATTGGAATTTCATCACATCTCGATATATTCCAAACTTCACTGTTATAATGGAAGTTCTGTGAGAATGAATAATTGTTTCCACTCGAGAGCATATGGAGTCGCAAAAAAGTGAAGATATTAACAAACCATTTTTGGAACAGAACTGTCACGCGAATTATCACCACTGAATGAATCAAACTGCCTTTGTGTAGCAGAAGTGTGCAGCTTTGGATTAGGATTAGCTGAATGTCGATTTCTACAATAAAGACTGACTGTCCATTTGAACAACAAAATGTTGAAATATTCACTAAATATGTGATTTTGATCGTTTTCCCAATAATTTCGTAATTTCATAGGCAAGTAATCCTTTTTCTTTGTCAACATGAAATAAAAGACTATCCAATATCATCCAGTTCTTACTTGTGAAGATCACTAAATCCGATGAATACGTCGAAGAATCCAGTGATATTTTGGAGTAATAACAATAAAATACTACCAGTGTCTCAATGAAACTTATTACTTATTACTCTCCGAACGCTATCGTTCACAGTGCGAAAGCACTACTCACATATCATACTACTGTCCTTGATTAATTGTATTTTGCCACTAATTTAAATAAACTTGGAATTATGGTTCATAATTCATTGCAGATTCAGAATCACACCATCAAACCCTGGTAGCTTGTGAAGAGCCATCTCATTCATCTACAAAACTGAAATAACTTCTGCATTCTGATCAAAATAATTGAAAAGAGCAAACCTGCTACGTCTTGATGAAAACATCATTTCACATCCTTCTACTGTACACTTGTGCATTTCTTTCAGATGTACTGCACTGTTGTGTATTTTTAGTGCTCCTTTATCACAGAATGTCTTGAAACATTTCAAGCACTGCACCCGTCTCTTGCCACTACTTTTCGGTGTCTAAGAGTTTCAGAGCCTTACAGATAGGTATATTAATGAAGTACAACGACAGAAAGAGAAATGAGAAAGGAAATGGTGATAAGAAAAAGCAGGGAGGAAAACAACTATCCCAAATTCTGAAGGACAAACAACAAGAACAGTAGTACCTGAGTAATCGGTTTCGCTTTCAAATCGCTACTCTCGATGAATGGTGCAGCATCAAATTTGACGACCCCTTCATCGATTACTGTCGTCTCCTCATGTTGTTGTTTTTTTTGTTGCTGCTGCTGTTGCTGCTGATGTTGTAGCTGCTGCACCATTCCCTTCCCGACAATTTCATCGACCTCATCAGCAATTAACTCCGATGAAATATGCTCATCACTTGCAGATGCTTCACAACCACTCGTTGATTCCGATACTCGAGAACCTTAAATTTTAAACAGTTAAATTCATCCTTTAAATGGATGATGACAAAAACCGAGATCTCAATTATTACTTTGAACTTTGGAGTGATATTACGGATTACATCATTTAGAATAGGACATAAACGAAAATTGTAACATTTCCAATTTAACTGCTAAGATGATGATAAGAGTTTAAGAGCTTACGACAAATGATGATAACTTAGATTTGTGCTGGAATTACCAGACGCTTTGAAGAAATGAGTAGGTCTATCACGGACAGCTACTTGGCAAAAAGTTTAAAATGTGTTCATTAAAAACGTCCTATAATCTTATAATCTCTTATAACCTAAAGAACATTTCGCCGTCCGTGTCTTTTTGTTTTTAAACAGAATAAAATTCATTGATTTACATCCATTCCTTCTGACTTTTAAAGAACAGCAAATACAACTCCTTAAAATCTTGTACGGAGCTGTTCATAGATATAATTACGCACATTTTCTGCAGATATTATGAAAACGGTCGGCAGCTTCAATTGGCTTCCTCATTATAAAATTACAAGAAATGGTAACAAAAGAATATGAAAAGCAATAAAAATGCGAACAAGGTCGTAAAAGCATATCGGCAACTGATCCTTGAGAAACATTCAACACTGGTGGTGGAAATCCTATAAATGATGGCCAACTATGCAGAAACGATGGCACGAGTGATCGGCGAAGTGGATCAACCAGATCGGCACACGAAGTAATACCCGTGAAACGATCCATAAGTTGCAGTTCGCACTGCACATTAGCACACATCCAATTATTCAGAGGTTTACCCGTCTTAACATCCTGAAACATTCGATGTGTCTCGGTTGGTTCGTATATTCTAGCATCAGTGGTGCAGAAAGGATGGCTCATTGACTATATCAGAAGTTACTATCAATAGTATTACTATCGACAATACAAACGAGCATGTTATTCAAATTCTCAGGAACTACTGATCAGGAAATTACAGCAAGTATAAGTAGTAACAGTAAAGTCTTCTCAACGATAATTAACTACAACAAAGCACATTCACTTGCGAAAGCTATAGTGTACAATAATTCCGAGAAGTTTCCTGGATTTTAAGGAAGGAAACAAATTGGCCGAAAACAAGTGGAAGATGAAAAAGATTAAAAAGGAGAGACCGAGGGTGAACAGTATTCATTGGTGTTCATGAATATCAGACTGAAATGTTATTCCGTTAGTTAAGTTTACATTTTGATGGTTTATCTTTATTTTAAAGCGATGACAGTTCAGTCTCGATGAGCCGTACATCACTATAAAGCACTAAGGACCAGCGCGATGCACAAAGAGAACAATCAGCAATGATACCGTTACTGCAGGCAAGAACAACTAAGACGACAACAATTAATAACCAACAACACACACATTTTCTTATAAACTGCATTCAATTATTTTACTTTAAAAGCGCTTCGTCTTTTCTCCGGTTGCGCCAAATACATCGCAGAGAACTTGCGTTGCTTCATTTTCATCTCCATTCTGCAAGCTACTTTCAAATTATATTTGATACTTCCTTTCATTGCACTGCTTTTCAAGTACGAACAATCCATGAAATAATCGAATAATAACTCAAAAAACCTAGTCTAAGATATAAAGCGTCTAGGTCTACATTGAGGAAGACATAATGATAAATTGATTATACCGAGTAAATCACACTATTCCTAAATTTATATCCATAAGTATTCTGACACAAAATATTCTAAACTCTGACAAAGAGTCGACGAATTTAAGCTTTTCGTCCTATAATTACTCAGTGGTTTTAATGTTCGAAAGATATTTCAAGTTATAGTCGTTTCAACAAATAGAAAACAGAACAATAGTTGCATAGAGTTGACCTTTTTATTTTAAATACATAATTTAAGCCAATACAGTATTTATACTGATGACCGCATTAATAAAACTCACACAAAATTCAAGTTAGACTTGTTGTTGCGGTACGACAATTGCAAGAATAAACTACTATCTAAATCAGATGATGACCTTCAATAGGTTTCAAGTAAAATAACCAAACGTTAACAACTATTGGTTAACTAAGATCAGACCGGAAGTAAAATCCTTGTCCGGCAAATATTGAATAAGACGGTTGATGGATGACATCATGAACTTTAACAAATGTAAAAATGTCAACATCAACAAAAAATCGATGCATTTCACATAATCACTGAAGTTTATATTTCATACTAAGAGTTGGTATTTACTAACTTCTTACGAATATTCTACAAATTGTACCCTAACTATGCATAATTAACTAACCACGCATTATCCAACCTCTAAAGAGTAAACACCGCGCATTTTAACTATGTAAAGTTTCATAAATAAGAAATATGGAATAGAAGTATTAGGTAGAAAAGGAGGAAATACACCTTCAAACATTCTTGAATGAGTTTATGTGCATCTGATTCTAAAAAGATAACATCCGGACTATAGCTGATGGACAACAGTAAATGTAAGATACGGTTTCTCTACAGAATTCTATCAAGAATTTTATCAAAATCGTTTTGATCTGCTGAAAAGTTCGTGATTATGAATGGATACAAAATATTCAAATGAAATGCATTTAACTTCACGCGAATATTTATTATTTTTCCTGAATAACTTATGGTTATAATCACCCTCCTATAATTATTTACAAATCAAAATTCAATAAAAGCGAATAGGTAAAACGTTTATTTGATTGGAATTAAGTCAAAGAAAAAAAAAGTGTTCAGCTGGTTAATATGCAGTGCGTGTTTATGAGTCGTCATATGAAAATAAATAATAATAATAATAATAATAATAAGGGCGATAGGAATACATCCGAAAGGGTTCATAAATGGATGCTATAACCACGTGATATCCTTATACACAGGGAAAGACAGTGTCACTATGCAATTTTGTCATTGAAAATAACATCTTTCAAAAGCTCGTTTATTGAAGCACATCAAATGGCTTTTGGAAATTGCCGTAATTGTCTCTCTATCACTACCACCATAAAAAAAGAAGCAATTTACTTTCCCCGATACCGATTTTCGAAATAACGAAATGTATGAGTGATGTATGTTGAATTTTAACTTTTAGCACGGTCTGCCATAAAATGCAATTTATGAAGCATATTTACTTTTTCTCTTCCATAAAATGACCCTTTTCTGCGATGCACACTAAAAAGCATCCATTTATGCATGTTGTATGCTGAAAAAGCACGCAAAGTAGTATAAGGCAGCAGCAAAATTTCAGCCTACTATGCTGCAAGTACAGTTAATAAGCAACTCAACTCCTCTCTTCAAAACAGTATCCCGGAATGATTCCTCTTTTGTCATATAGGATAACGCCACTTACAAAAACAACTCTGCTTTTATCGTAATTAACGAAAATTAAAACAGGATTAAAAAAAACACGAAGCACAGTCCTTGTAAATTAGTATAAGGCAGCAATAAGACTTCAGCCTACTATACTGTAAGTACAATTAATAGCAACTCAACTCCTTTCTCCAAAACACTATCCCGAAATGATTCCTCTTTTGTCATACAGGATAACAATTCCCAATTATCGATATTTCACCCTCTCAATTACCGGCATTTCATTCCTCATTTAAAAGCTTCATTGATGATTTCGAACAGATGGACATGTTAGCTATACAATTTAAAGCAGCAATTGCACTTAAGTCCATTTTCCTATTACTAACGAATTTTAAAATTTGATACAACTCAAGAAATCTAGGTGATCTGAGGTAGAAAAAAAAAGTGAATATCTAAGAAGTATCAGTAATTCAAAAGAAAAAAAAATCCAAAAATTGGAAAAATTTCGAAGACTTAATCAATAAATTTGAAGATTGTAGAAAACTTCAAAAAATAAAAAAGAGAAACAAAAAAATTCGGTGAGAGGTAAGTGAAATATACATCCGAAATTCAACAAATAAGAAGTGTACAATTGTTAAACTATTGAAAAGACATGCATTA